>NC_079147.1:186587829-186661034 GCF_945859685.1 Eupeodes corollae | reverse complement strand
ACATGAAACAAATTTTGTGGGCGTTATTCCGAGACCTTTATTATAAGTACGAATTTGAAAATCCCTTTGAAAAACCTCTCAACAAAAATAATGGAAATGAAAGTCATCTTAGTAAGCTGTCAGCTTAGCATAAATTGAGTCCTGTATTTTTGTTCGTATTTCGATTCTTTTCCTGCGGGATGAGTCCAGTTTCATTATATTTTGGGTTTGTTTTGGCCAAAATGTAAAGAAATAGGTTAAGGTACTTTTCAACATTGAAAAGGATAAAAATGAATTTGTTTTTCAAAGGAAATAATAGGTTTATCCTGATGCAAGGTGTTTCAAGTAAAATATATATGGATGTATACAAATGTAGGATTTCTTTTGTTGTTTTTGTGTTGTGTTTATTTTAAAACAAAACGCTTTTAAAAACTTTTACCATTTAATTTAATTTACAAATGTAATCAAATATATTTATTACAGTAAACTTTTCTTTTAATTGCTTTTAATAATAAAAAACGGAAAATTGTTTATGAGCACTTTTTATTTTCTAATTATTATTATTTTTATCTGCCTTCTCATACCAAGGAATACCATAGAAAAAAATTGTATTACCATCAAAAAGAGGGGGAATGAATGACCAAAACCACTGACACCAACAATATCTCTCGGTGTAGGTGTTGATTTATATATAATTTATATATAGTATGAGTAAATTATGGATTTTTCTATTCAGAAAAAAAGGACGAAGGCATAGAAAATTAATAACTTTTATTTGTATCCCAATACAAAATGAAAGGGAATGATCTATATCCTGTTCCAATGTTGAAGGTCAACCTTTATAAAGAGACAGATTTGGAATAAAGATTAGCCCAAAAATTTCATCGCATGAGTGGACAATTATGCAATTAACCTTTGGAGAGGAGATTTTTGGTGCGAGATCAAAAAAAGAAAATAGAGAAAACTTCTTAGAGCTTTCTTTTCTATTTATATAAAAACACCTACAACATACTCCTACCGATTAATGATGAATGAACTTTTTGTTCTTGTACGCAAGGACTCTTAACACAAATTTCTGAAATACCAGAGAATTTGAGAAAACATGGTAAGTCTTTGTTATTCTAAAAATAAACGTGCTTATGCTTGAGTTTTTGTTTTCGTTTCAAAAAGATTATTTGGATCAAATTTAGTTATTGGAAACTTTGGCAAGACAGTATGTGATGTAATGATGATGAATCTGAGAGTAAAATCATACGACAGATGGAGATATAAGTAAAAGTGAACAGAGGAGAAGATGATCCTGGCCTCTTTAGCTTTCTGTGGATGGGGGATAATATAGTTTTTTGATTAATATATTATTTTTATATCAAATAATCCAGTCCAGGACGGGTCTTGGTCACAACTAACATGCGTCTCCAGCTTGTTCAGTCCTGAGTTAACTGTCACCAGTTTTGGTAGCAATGAGGTTCCTCCTGCGTTCGCACACCTCAGTCTTTCTAGACTACCATCTAATTCTTTGGAGTTTTATTCCTCCTGACTAGATTGGTGTCACTATACAGCCCTCCACGTCCACACACAGAACTTGACAAAAATGTCCTAAGAACAATAAATTAGTAGTAGTAGATGAGTGTCGTATAAAGGGTCAGTTAAGTTGCTCGAAAGTGGACTTTACTGCTTTATTACCTTCTAGGTCCAAAGAAGCAGTGATTTCAAATCAAATGGTTGTGGCGCAACAGTCGTTGCGAACCAGGGCCTAGTGACTTACAACTCTCAACCATTCCTGTTTGCGAGTACTGTTGTCAGGAATGGAAGGGACCTACAATTGTAGCCGAATCCGAACTACTAGTTTGAGAAAGCACATTTTCATGACAAGAGTTACTCTTGAAGGATTTGTTATTTCTTGCAAGAGGCAGTACCCGCGAAAATTTTTTTTTTTTTTAAATTAAGGTGGCACAGGCAGGGATTGAACCCAAGACCCCTTGCATTGACAGTCCAACGCACTAAACATCATGCAACGGGTACTACGCCGTGATTTGCAAGAGTTTTTACATCGTTGCATGAATTTGTAGTAATTTCTTGGTAGACAAAGTTCTCAACTACACCAACGGCCATGGTGACGTTTTATCCAAGACGTCCTTTCTAAATTACAGCATATTCTTGGTCTTGCCCTTACTGCTCACTTAACCCATCTTCTTCGCCTCTATCGAAATGCTAAAAACACACTACTGACATCAAGCTTTAATCTTTTAATTATGTCAATTTCAATATATAGTTGGACAGAACTTTAGAAGATTGTGCATCTAGTGTTGACAGTGAGATCTTTTCCGACTTTTATGAAGCATCGTGCATTCTCAATCGTAATTCTTCAAAAACGACAAGTTTGACAGGGATGCTAAAACTATACATTGTTCTGTAAGATTCTTCTCTACAAATATTGTCACATGTGGCTTTGAAAACTAAGAACAGATGAAATATTTATAGATATAGATTGATAGTTAATGCTAAAAGGCCAAGGTAAATCTTCAGTTTGTCGGGACCCATTTTTTCGTATTCTCTAATTCAAAGTTACATCTCACTTCAAGCTGGTGTTCAATTTGTTGACTTTTTAGTAACAGTATCAAACTATCTGTTTTTAAGACAGTGGTCAAAATATTGTTTAGATATTGACAAAGAAATTATTTCAGCGAATGAGAAAAATAGATAAGAAACGGTTTATAATAAAAGTTAATTTCTACTTTCTATTTCTACAAAGTTGAATAACATTTGAAGCTTTACAATTGATTTAAGATAATATGAGACTATTTAATTTTTTTCAAAATCTGTATTAAGGATTGAGCAAACCTGTAGAAAAATTTGTTGTTATATTTATAAAGTTGAAAACTAAAATAGAAAAAAATAATGTTTCTTTGCCTTAATTATTTCGAATTTCTGACACGGTAAAGAAAACAACATTTTTATAGATACAAAGGATACTATTCTTGGCCCGTCTTATATACGAGTACTAGTACATAAATGAAAACTCGTATATTAAACTTTGAAAGTATTTAAGCTCCCATTTTCGATGATTCAGCAGGTTCAAAAACTGTGAAATTGTTTATTCCACGGGCACTGCCTCTTGCGAGGAATTGCAAATTCTCCAAGAGTAATTCTTGTCATGAAAAGTGCTTTCCCAAATTAGCCGTTCGGATTTGTCTTAAGTCTGTAGGTCACCTCAATCCCTGGCAAATTTAATAGAACACAGGAATGGTTGAGATTTGTTAGTTACTTGGCCTAAGTTCTCAATTGACTCTTACGATCATTCACTGCAGACAAATATTTTTAAAACCTATTAATTATTAGTACCCATGGCATGATGGTTAGTGAGTTGGACTGTCATGCAAGGGCTCTTGCGTTCAATCCCTGCCCAGGCTAACTTAATTTAAAAAAAAATTAATTTTCTCGGATCCTTTAAGAGTAATTCTTTTCATGAAAAACTGCTTTCTCAAATAATCCGTTCGGATTGGGTCTAAAATTGTAGGCCCCTTCCATTCTTGACAACAATACTCGCACAGAGGAATGGTTGAGAGTTGTAAGTCACTAGGCCTTGGTTCCCAACGGACTATTGCGCCACCCAACTTAATTTAATTTAATTTATTGATTATTGATGGATTACTTTACTGTGGAATAAATATTGTGACCATTCATTAATATTAACCAAATTGTGAAAATTTTAAGAATATTCAATATTAAAATCCATTGCTAAAATATTGGAAGACAACACTTTTTAGTTAAAGGCCGAGTTAATAAATTGAAAAGCTATCCAACGAAACTCAAAATAATTTGTCAGCACAATTGAGACATGTAAAAAAAAGTTTTTGAAAAAAGAACTAAAAGCCTTAAAACATGTTGTTCAATTAACAATTTGTAACTATAGTGTTGTTAATAATGATCTGAATTCATATTTTTGTTTAATAAGATCGTCTTCTTTTTCGTTTTTAAATAAACAGATGTAGAGTGCGCGGAGATATTTACCGACTTTGGAACCATGTACATTTTACATAAACGGAGCAGTGAAATATCACACTGTCATAAGAGGACTTGATATTGATGAATAGATAGATGGTGGGTATGTATTTGAAGTTTGAATAATTCAGCAGTGATGCTGTAGCTCCAGGACCTTTGTTGGACTTTAGATGAGATTTACAGCAATGTAGAGTATGGGTAGACTCAATTGTTGTTCTGCATCGCCTTCAATGGTTGTTATCTATTTTATAGTTTTTTTATCATTCAATTCAGATTGCTCTGCTACAACGATGTTTGCCTGATCGTCTTTGCAGGCTTCAGTTCGTGGCTGATACCCATGGGGTTCCCATAATAATGCTTAAAAATTACAATTTAACCACTCTCCTATGGAATGTATTTTTCTTAAGATCTAAAACCAACTTTTTAAATGAAATTTATAAAGTTGTTTATAGTTTTTCCATTTTTTTAAAAATGTATTTCCAAGTTCGTAATGATATTTTTTTTTTGGTTTTTAAACTTGGTCATAAAACTTTTTATAAAAATCAACTTCTAAAATTTTTGGTTTTCTAAAAATTGACTTATGTAATTCTGAAACAGTTTTATTCTTCTAAATAAAAAATAATTTTAGAAAAAAATCATTTCAGAACTTATTTAGATGAGTCTTGAGAACAATTTTTGAATGTTATCAATTTCAAAGTGTCTTGAAGAATGAAGAGCAAATTTCTGAAAACAACAGCTGGAAAATAGCAATAGTCCAAAAAAACAAAATTACATTTTTTGAAAAACGTTAGAGAAAAACTTAACCACATAGATTTTAGAAAAAAAAGGTTTTGAGACTCCACAAAATGTATTCTATGTTAGTTGTCCTATTAAATTTCGGGATCTTTTATGCAAAAAATCGAACGGAGATTGATAATACTTGAAGTATGAGCTTTCATTGGTAATATTTTTGTCCTATAATCATTTAGTAAGTGAATTTGGATGATTTGTGCAAGATTCGAATGTGGGTTTTAATAAAGTTTTCATCAAAGGTTTCACTTTTGTTAAATTATACAATGTATAGTTAGAAAACCATTTTTATTAGGTCTATGATATTTTACACTACAAAATCGTAAGATTGTTCTTTCAAACTTTTCTAATTCTTTTGCTGCCGTTGGAGAAATAGAGAACCAGGTACTAAAACCATACTAGATTATTAACGGTGATTTTTTAAGAGCTTGAGAACTTTTAAAAAAAAAAAACGCATAAAATTTGCAAAATCTCATCGATTCTTTATTTGAAACGTTAGATTGGTCCATGACATTTACTTTTTGAAGATAATTTCATTTAAATGTTGACCGCGGCTGCGTCTTAGGGGGTCCATTCGGAAAGTCCAATTTTGGGTAACTTTTTCGAGCATTTCGTTGTTGTCTTCCAAAGCTGGAATAGTTGCTGGCTTATTTGTGTAGACTTTTAGACTTTAGAAAGGCGTCAAATCGCATGATCTTGGTGGCCAACTTACCGGTCCATTTCTTGAGATGAATTGTTCTCCGAAGTTTTCCCTCAAAATGGCCATAGAATCGCGAGTTGTGTGGCATGTAGCGCCATCTTGTTGAAACCACATGTCAACCAAGTTCAGTTCTTCCATTTTTGGCAACAAAAAGTTTGTTAGCATTGAACGATAGCGATCGCCATTCACCGTAACGTTGCGTCCAACAGCATCTTTGAAAAAACCCGGTCCAATGATTCCACCAGCGTACAAACCACACCAAACAGTGCATTTTTCGGGATGCATGGGCAGTTCTTGAACGGCTTCTGGTTGCTCTTCACTCCAAATGCGGCAATTTTGCTTATTTACGTAGCCATCAGCCAGAAATGAGCCTCATCGCTGAACAAAATTTGTCGATAAAAAAGCGGATTTTCTGCCAACTTTTCTAGGGCCCATTCACTGAAAATTCGACGTTGTGGCAGATCGTTCAGCTTCAGTTCTTGCACGAGCTGTATTTTATATAGTTTTACACCAAGATCTTTGCGTAAAATCTTCCATGTGGTCGAATAACACAAACCCAATTGCTGCGAACGGCGACGAATCGACATTTCACGGTCTTCAGCAACACTCTCAGAAACAGACGCAATATTCTCTTCTGTACGCACTGTACGCATTCGTGTGGTTGGTTTAATGTCCAATAAAGTAAACTGAGTGCGAAACTTGGTCACAATCGCATTAATTGTTTGCTCACTTGGTCGATTATGTAGACCATAAATCGGACGTAAAGCGCGAAACACATTTCGAACCGAACACTTATTTTGGTAATAAAATTTAATGATTTGCAAGCGTTGCTCGTTAGTAAGTCTATTCATGATAAAATATTAAAGCATGCTGAGCATCTTTCTCTTTGACACCATGTCTGAAATCCCGCGTGATCTGTCAAATACTAATGCATGAAAATCCTAACCTCAAAAAAATCACCCTTTAGGTATTATCAATGCTTTATACATCAGAATTTCAGTACTTTGGGATGGATTCTTTGAAGAAAGTAATTTTTTAAAATAGCAGTAGCCATTTTCACCTTGTTTAATATATTCCTAGCATGTTTATTAAATTTTAACTTTTTTTTGATATTGACAAACAGAGTTTCGGTGCCCTTTTCCATAAGAGTTCCTCAAGCAGGTTAGCCCACATTTTTCATTTTTTTATTTTTAATCCCCAAGATTTCAAGTACGAGAGTAAACTAGGTAAAGCATTTTGTAATTTTTCTAGTGATTTGTTTGGCCTTTTAGCAGAAGCAAAAAGTTTTGTGCCATCTGCATATAGAAGTGCTTCAGGCTCGGATTCAGAGCTGCAAAAAGGCATGTCATATAAAAATACACTAAATAGTTTTGGTCCAAGGAATGTTCCTTGAGCAACTCCTAAGACTATAGTTAAAGAATCTGAAAACTCCGATCCAATGATAATCGACGTGGATCTTGAATTAAGAAAACTGGTAATCAATTTTACGAGAGCCTTAGGACAGTTCAATCTTATTAAATTAAAGTTAAGACCATTATGCTAAATAGAGTCAAATGCCGCCTTCCAATCAATATCCAGGACAATTGTGCACTTTTTTTGTCTCAGATTGTGAATAATTTTATTATTTAGCTCTAAAAGGCAATGCTCCGTTGAGTGGTTTTTCTTAAACCCAAATTGGGTGTTTGGTATAACATTTGAGTTATCGAGGAAACTATCAAGAGATTGTGCTTGTTGGAGAGAAGAGATATTGGTCGAAAATCTTTCATATTTTTGGCAAAATTTTTTAGCAATAGGCATAGTTTTGGACTGTTTCCATGCAGTTGGAAAGCATCCGTTGTTTATACAATGACAAAGAGACAAGTTAGTTAGTGAGATCAAGGGAAATCGGACATTTCCTGAAATTTTGTCAAGACCAAATGACTTTTTGTTAATCAAATTCATTCTAAATGTATTGACTTTTTGATGTGTAGTGAAAGAGAATAATGAACTACCGGAGATATCAACCTGATTGTGGTCATATTTATGTTAACATACGGCCCTTACCCTCATTTCAAATACAAATTTGAATGTCCCCTTTAGCAGTCTATCTAAGCCTTTTGTCTGAGACTTTTTCCTTTCCTGATAAGAAATGATAAATATTCAGAGACTGAATTCACATCTATTCGAACATTAAAGACTTGCTTGGATTTAAAAGGTGCCTATACGTACATATAAATGTATACACTATCTGATTCTTAATTAGGTACATATAAAGGTCTCATTTTACGACAAGCTAACATAATTTTTACGCATCTAATTAGCAGACATCATCAGAGAGAGAGAAAGAACGAGTTCCAGTTTTCTTGATGTGAAAAAAGGGACTTCCTGATGAATAATTAAAGGATATTCAGATCCACCTATGCGTAAAGATAGAGGTGAACCACCTGATAGAAACCCTTGGGCATTTTGTTATAGCGGTTGGTTATGGAGGCATCTTTTGTGTGCTCAAGCTGATGTCTGGAGAGAGACATTAGCAACTAAGTTGGCCAGGAACAAGGAATATGTGTACCTATACTGTACATAAACTGAGGAATATGAGGAGAATATAAGAGGCACTTTGGATGCATGTTTTATTCCGTTTTTATTTTATCAGTTCGTTTCTATACTTTTGGACTTTTACGGCTGTAACGTGCCTTGCTATGGGAATAAGCTTTCTCTTTAAATGAAACATGAAATTTAAGTGCCTTCAGTCAAAGCATATATATAATACGAATACGAGCTCTAAAATGCAACATAAAACGTTTTGTTGTGCGATAACATAGTTTATGTCATCTAAATGTACCTAATACAACATCTTTTAATGACTTTTTGTAATTGTTGTTATATCTTTTTATAAGGAGGTTAAATTGGAGTTACATACGTTTTTTTCTTTTAGTTCTTATTTTTATACTCATCAAGATTTTTAAACTTAATTCTATTTTAACTAAAATTTTAATGTTTTTAAATATAATAAAATATGTACATCAGTCGAATGAAAAAAGGAACTTATATGGGTTGGGTATGAATAGATTAATTTGTATTACTCCATATTTTTGAAGTTAATATTACCTCAAAACCCATAATTGAAATTCTTCCCATATAGACCGTAAAATGTATAATATAAAAACTACAAACCGAATTTTGGATGAAGATACATCTGACCACATTTAACATAAAGGTATCTACCAGCTACAACACTATAACTACCAAACATATTATAAATAGAAAGGATACCATTTGAAAGTAGGAACTCTAGATATGTCTATGCTTACGAGCTTCATTTTATTTTGCTCTTAGCAGGTGCTCTGATTTTGATTATGTGGAAGGTCTACAATGAATAAACAAGTTAACAGGGTTTTGATTTTAATGTGAACAAGATGGGAAGGTTGTTAATATACTCCAAGGATACGACCTATTAATAGTAAGGCTATTATTATACATATTTTCTAACATCATCAATTTAATTTTAGTAAAAAAAAGAATTAAGTATGAAATTGGCTATTTTTAATATGAGAATTATATATTATTTGCATGTGCGGTAACTACACAGGGCTTAAAAAATTCGTATTTTTTTCTATTTAATTACATAATAGTAATGATTCAACTTTTTTTGTTTTTAACCAGTCTCTAAAAATAAAAAACATAAGTCTTATATTGGTACCATCTACGCCTGACGTTTGTATTTTCTTTCGTTTCAACCATTATCTCTCTATATGTCAAAAACTTTGCCATACATAATGTTTGGAGCCCAATATATCGAAGCAAATAAACTTTATAAAGCACTATGTTGCAATAAGAAGAAAATCTATTCTGAACAAAAAGCGAGACACCTCGCAAATTGCATAAATTCAGCAGACTTTTGAAATATAGTGCGTAACATCATAAGCAAAAACTTAAATGCATCTTCATTGTGCTCTCACTTCAAAACGCTGTTAAATCCACAAAGCTGTATAAACTCCATTCAATTAAAAAGTAATACGGTGATCGAAGATCTGCAAAATGGTAAAGCGTCAGGGTTGGATCGCATTCCGAGGGAATTCTATAAGTTCGGATCTGTAGAGTTCATACAAACAGTAAGAAACTTAAGCAATGACATCCTTGAGAACGGTAATATGCCGCGAGATTTCAGGAAAGCTTTGATATTCCAAATCTATAAAAAGGGCTCCAAATCCGACCCAAACAACTATAGTGGAATATTCTTTTTTAACGTATCGTACAAAATTTGTACGACTAATTTACATTGGCGCCTTACATCTTGGATCAACCACAACAATATGCTCAAAGAGTACCAAGCGGGATACTCAACTGTAGACCATATTTTTGTACTTCGCAATGTATACGCGTTCTTTTTGGATTTCAATGCTGCATTCGACACAGTCGATAGAAGATCGTTGATGTACAAATTGTACTGCAAGGGAATGTCTCACAAATTTGGAAGAGTCGTAGAAAATGTATATGTACTGCTACCTGAGATTGTGAAGTAGTATCAGAATGGTTTGAATCGAGAAATGGAGTGAGGCAAGGTTGTACTCTAAGCCCTTTGCTATTTGCGCTATTCATCGACGATCTTATGGACATGCTGCCGTGTGGAATTGAAGTCAGCAGTAATACTATCAAAGCACTTCTGTTTGCAGATGATATAGTGATTCTAGCTCATTCACCGGAAACGCTACAACTGATGATCAGCCGATTATGCGAATACTGGGACAAATGGAACCTAGTGGTCAACCAAGAGAAGTCGAAGATCATGATCTTCAATAGAGGGAGACGCAGACTACGAACAAATGAGAAGTGACACTACCATAACGAAGTTCTCAGCGAATACAAGTACCTTGGAGTGATCTTCACCTGCAATTTAAAAATGGAAAAGCACTTGAAAGATAAGCTTGCAAAGGCAAAAACTGCAGTAAACTAAACTTGGAAGATGTGTTTCTCCGACAAATATCTAAACCAAACCACGAAATTTAAAGTTTTGGAATCTGTTGCAGAATCAATCATGCTTTAAGCAGCGCAAGTATGGTGAGGTAAGCAATATGAAGTTGAAAAACTTTTACGCTTCTACTTAAAACGCATGTTCCGACTACCATCGTAAACACCAAACTGAACCTGGAAACTGGATTATCATAGTTGTACATAAAAACACTAAAATTGCAGTCTTATTACTTTATAAAGGTCTTAAACAAGGATGAAGGTCGACTTCCGAAGAAGATCATGATGATAACAGTGATAACAAAAAAGTTGGATGGTATGATGAGTGGCTGGATCATGAACGTTTGTGTAATTTCGATCTAAACCTAGACCAAGAGCCTTCCAATAACTGGAAACAAAGACTCTACGAAATCATTTCCAACACAGATATAAACTGCAGGAATGAGTATGAAAGTAAAGCAAGAGGATCCCTTTTCAGATCGGTGTACTGTACAGTACACTCAACTATAACCTTCAACATGCAAACTACTTCAGAGACGAACTAGGCGTAGAATCTATCTCAATGATGCTAAGGGTGAGGGTAGAACTTCTTCCACTTAATTATAAGCCACACTGAGATGACCTTCCAATATTGTGCAATATATGTAACACAGCAGAAAGAGAAGACATATTTTATTTTATGGATAGATGTCCGACTTTTCGTGAAACAAGGCGAAATTCCTTCAGTAAAGATACGCTTTCAACGGAATATGTTCGGAATATATTGAACGAATTGTCATAAAAGCTATTAATTTTTTGTAAGACGGCTCTAAGTTATAGAGATAGAATATTAAATGCTAGCTTCTAATATTTCAAGTAAATCATTAGTAATTCATTTAATTTTTATTTAAAAATAGTTCTTATTTGAATTTAAAAATTGCTTGTTAATTTATAAACAGTATACCAATCGGCAGACGGCAAAGCCACACCATAAAGATTTTGTAAATTTAAATTGTTATATTTTTATGTTGTTAATAAATAAAATCATTTAAATCTAATCTACATACGTGTGGTTTAAAAATGAAAAAGAGAACGATCCTATTCTCTTATAAAGGTTAAACAAATATATTTTTTATTAACATTGTTAACAACTCTTAAAAATTATTAAGTGACCATCATTATTTTAGGTTTTTATTTCTTTTTGAAAATCTGTTTGTTTTCCAAATGTTCTTTTCTAAAAAAAAAATATTTTCAGTTTCGTTAGATAACTTTTCAATTAATTAATTCAGCTCTAAACTAAAAAGTGTTTCCTTTCAATATTTTAACAATGGATTTAAATACTGCATCAATATTGATGAATGATTACAATATTTATTTTACAGTAAAGTAATCCATCAATAATCAATAAGTTTTCAAAATTTTTGCTTGCAATGACAAAAATTTTAGTTAAAATAAACAAATGAGGTGGCATAAGAGTCCATTGAGAACTTAGGATTAGTAACTTACATCTCTCAACCATTCCGGTGTTCAAGTCAAGTTGTCACGGATAGAGGGGACCTACATTTTAAAGCCGAACCGGAACGGGTAATTTGAGAAAGAATTTTTCATGACAAGAATTACTCTTGGATGATTTATCAATTCCTAGCAAGAGGCAGTACTAGTAAAATAAAACTAAAGCTGAAAAAGGCAGAGATTAAACCCAGGATTTTTGGCTGGTGACATATTAAAAAACATGAAAATGTTGGTCCTGCCAAGATAAAGATTTATCTTGGATTTTTAGCCTTAAATATCTATCTTCATATCAGACCAGTAAGGTCCACCATCGACAATATTCACATTACAGTAAATCCTGTGAAAACACACGACCTTCAAGTCAATACCCACCAAAACTTATTCATCGATTTGAAGGCCACATAAAACAGTATCTTATGAGAAAAACTTTACAGAATGTTTTGTTTTTATCATCCCTGTTAAACTTGTCCGTTTGTTAAGAATAACGAGGTCGGAAAAGATTTCTCCGATACTTTTGATGTGAACAAAGGTTTTAGACAAGGCGATGCACTGTCAAATTATTTCTTCAATATTGTTCTGCAAAGATTTATGCAACTCAAAACACTAGCGTCATAATCTTCGGATACGAAGAGCGTGGTATCAGTGTAACATTTTAAAGTATTGTGACGGAACTGAGAATATTGATTTAATGGTCAGTGCATTCAAGACCAAGTATATGCTGGCATCATGAATGGACATTGGCCATCGACTTCTTATACAAAATATGACTATGCACAGTTTAAGCTTTCATGTAGTTAAGGACTTTGTTCACCAAGATACCACTACAAATTCAGCCAACGAAACCAGGTCTGAAATTAAACCTAGAATAACTCTTTCAAATCGCTGCTTCTTTGGAATTGGAAGGCAAATGAGTAATAAAGTCCTCTCGCAAGCATCTAAAGTCACCATCTATAAGACACTTATCATTCCGATTCTCATCTTAAATCTATATTTTCAATAGTTTTCAAACAACTCATTTTCAATAATATTGATCTTACACCCTCCATAATCGGTGACGTCAATTTTACTCACAATTTTACTATGTAACGCCACGTACCAGGTTTTTTTTAAAGTAAGATTTTTTCTACTTAATCTGGTTTGAAAAAAATGTAGAAATTAAAGTTTATAATTAAGCAATTACAACGCTTTTTGTTAAGTTTCTATTTTTTCTTCTTAATCTTCATCCTTATCATGCTTCTGTATACATGTACAAGTATAAAATATATGTAAATAACAAACTCTCAATAAGCTACGCACTAATTAAAATGCAATCCTCTTGAATAAGAAAACTGAGTACAAACTACATTACCTACATTGAGATAAAATGCTTTGCTTACTGAATTTATTTTAAAACCTCAATCTAAATCCTCATTAGTTTCAAAAAGAGTATTTCATTCAAATTACACATATATATGTGTAATGCGTACATTTAATATTTAAATGAATTTATAGATACATATGTACATGTCTGCTTCTGTCTATGTTTATAGATGTAGTGATACTACAGATATAGATTTATATAGAATATAGTAAATCCATTGGAAACTATTAAACTATGTCTCTCTTTCTATACTGCATGTATACTGAAGTGCACTTAGGCATCTGTTATAAAATGCAAGAACCCATCCCGGAAGTCCTTTTTTCAATACATGTATGCTATAGACATTACTACATTTGTTTATATTTGCTGTACATACAGTATTCCAATATGTGTTAGTTTTTTTTGGTAAGTAAAAACCTAAACTTATCTCGTTCTCTCAAGAGGAGGAAAATATAAAATTTTTATTTATTTTATATTATTCAGGTTACGTATTTATGGTATCTGTAGTTATAGCAAATGGTAAACCACTTTTCACTTAAAGGGTTTATTTTTTTCTACCCCCTTACAAGCATGTAATTGAAATCTGCATGATGTGCCATTGAGGAGATTGTACTGTATTTTGAACTCAATCTTCATAATATAATGTTTTATTCAATTTTTAAGTGTTTTTCACATTTAGCCGCATCGAATATGGTTTAAACTGAAATCTACATAAAAGAAGGTAGTAAATAAAGATTGGTATAGCTAATTTTATTGAGACTTAAGCACACTTTATGATACTTAAGAATAGGCTAAGCATAAAAGGTTTACATGAATAATTTTTTGGGATTAAAATAGCATACATAGCTTCATTATCATTTTCTCAATGGAACTCTAGAACATGGCCGACACGACGACGCACGCCACATAACGTGAAAGGTACCCCTATTTCCTTATGTTTTAAGAGATATCGCACAAGTAATTAAAAAGATGGTCACTTCTTACAAAACATGTTTTTTTAATTTTGTACACAAACAAATATCTTTTGTCCGAAACTTTAGTTACTTACTTAAGGTGGCGCAACAGTCCAGATTGGACCTGGGCCTCAACCAATATGCGTCTCCAGCCAGCCCGATCCTTAGCTAGTTGTCTCCAGTTTCGCACCCCAAGTTGGTTGAGGGTTCACCCATCTGCGTGCGCCACGTGAGTCGGAGGCCTTCTGGGCTTGAGCGTTGAGCCGTTAGACATACATTCTATTAGCTAGGTCAGTTTCGCTGTACAGCCCGTACAGTTCGTCGTTAAATCTTCTCCTCCATTCTCCATCTATGCATACGGGACCAAAAATCACCTGAAGAATTTTTCTCTCGAAGTATCCTAAGACGCTCTCATCCTTCCTTGACAGGGTCGAGGCCTCAGCGAAATAAATGAGAACCGGGATGATGAGTGTCTTATAGATGGTGATTTTAGATGCTCGAGAGAGGACTTTACTTCTCAATTGCCTTCTAAGTCCAAAGAAGCAGCGATTTGCAGAAGGTATTTTTCAAAGTTATAGCTGTCCATGAAGAATTTTTGGCCAAAAAGTCGTTGTTCAATGTCCTTTTTTGATGACCCCATCTTCTTCGCTTCCGTCGCAATGCTCAAAAACGCTCCACTAACACCACGCTTTAATCTTACAATATAATCGGCGTATCCTAATAATTAGATGGATTCTGGAAAGATTGTGCCTCTAGTGTTGACGGTTGAGTTTTGCGCAATTCTTTCCAAAACTATATTGAAGAAGCCGCATGACAGGGCAACGCCTTGTCTAAAACCTTTTTTGACATCAAACGCATCGGTAAGATCTTTTCCGACCTTAGTAAAGCATCCTGTATTCTCCGTCGTCATTCTGCATAAACGGATAAGTTTGACAGGGATGCCAAAGCTAGACAAAGTTTAACGTCGAAACTTCTCACATTACTTACTTGTTTTGGCTTGGATCGGGATATCCGTTGCCATACCTTGGCTACAACGAGTTAGTGGTCCGAGTCAATGTTGGCCCCCTGGAATGTTTGGACATCTTGTATATTGGAGAAGTGTCGTGCGTCGATCGCAATGTGGTCAATCTGGTTGACAGTTAATTGATCAGGAGATTTCCATGTCCCCTTGTGGATATTTAAATGTGTGAACTGCTAACTAGCTACCAGGACGTCTCAGCAAAATCGATCGGCCTGAATCCGTTGTCAGAGGTGGTGTCCTGCAGGCTGTATCTTCCGATTATGCCACTAAAGATGTCTTCTCTCTCTTGCTCTTTGTTTAAATCTCCTAAGACAAGTTTAATGTCATAGCCAAGGCACTGCTCATGTGTCTGGTCCGAGAGCTTCAAGAATATGTCTTTGATGTTTACATCTTTCTCCTCTGTTATGGCATGCGCGCATATTAGGCTTATGTTGGCGAATTTAGCCTTGATGCGTATTGTCGTGATGAGCTCGCTCACACAGTTGAAACTCAAGACTTTTTGCCAGAGTCTAGTTCCAACAACAAATCCACACTCCAATAGACGCTGTCTTTGTTCTCGGTAGCAGTCGCCGTAGTATGCATCGCAGTCATTTGGTTTCCGTTTTCCCGGTATATTCAATTGCACTTCTTGGATGGCAGTTAAGGGACCTAACATTCCACGGACAGATCCGAAGTTCATTGTAGTTATTTCATTTGCTTGAGTTGTCAACATTAAATCCGTCTCTATCCGAGGCTTGTTGGTGCTTCGCAACTAAGGTATTTTGTACGTGGTCAGGAAGTCACCCTGACGGCTTTACCCCCAACCTGGAGGGACAGATCCGCTGCCGTCTTGATAAGGAGAGGTGCCTTAGTGGAAACACCCCTCCCCCTCTCTCGTTTACTGCCCCCAACAACTTTCCACTGGGGTTGGAACCCAATCTCCAGTTGAGGTACTAGGCACCCGATGTTCACTGTGGGGAGGTGTGAGAAGGAGTTGATAGACACAGGTGGGTTTTTGAGAAAAAACCTATGGAGGCTTGTGTCCTCTTGAATGCACATGTCTACCATTTGAACATAAAACTTTATTTGCGTCAAAAATCAATTTTTACAAAGTTTAAGTAATATATTTTATACGTTTCTTTTTTTTTGTAAAAAACAAAAACTGTGAAAACCTACTTTCCAAAATTTTACTCAATGTTCAAAATTATATTTTTTATTAGATGGTATAAGTTTTAAGCCAATATCTTGAATTTTTGAAAAGATAATTAAGTCGAAATTATTTTGTATCAACTTTAAGTAACGTTTTTTTTTTGGATAAAATTATTTTGGTTATAAAATCATTATTGGTTCTTGATATATGGACGACGAAAAAAGCTTCTCGAACGTACGAACAATCGGACATACAGGCGTACGGAGATACGGACGTACTGACTTACTAACGTACGTACACACGCACGCACATATACCAAGGACTTTTAAAGGTCGGGAAATTTAAACATTTTCAATGTGGAAATTATAATAACTTCCTATGGGGAGCTAAAAAAAATCAAATAATGGTTTTTATTATAAATCAAAAAAACTAAAAAAAAAATTATATATTTTCAAACAAAAACTGATTGGATCCCCAAAATAATTTTATGCAACACAGAATACAGTTTTTGATATCTTTAAAATATTGCGTTCAAACTTCAGTAAAATTTGTATTAATATTAAAATCTACAAAAAAAACCGCAAAATTGATAAAAACTGCCATTGAATGATTTCTATTTGTATGTATTCGATTCTTATGAAGGGTAATTTTTTAAAAGCTAGAGACAAATTTTACGAAAAAAAACACATACAATTCAGAAAAATGCATGAAATATTTATTTTATCGGTCGTACGGTCCTTATAATTGTTTGAAGATTGTTTTATGCAAATTTTGACCTTGACTGTGCCTCAAATGGTCCATCCGCTTAGTCCAACTTTGGCATACTCTTTCCAATATTTCGGCCGGTATCTGACGAATAAATGCTTAAATGTTGTCTTCCACTGCGTCAATTGAAACGGGATTGTGAAATAGTCTAAAGACGTTAAATCGCACGATCTATGCGGCCACTTGATCGGTCCCGAACGTGAAATAAAATGTTCACCGAATTCACCTCTCAATAAGTATTGAGCATCGTTTTGTTGAAACTACATGCCATGCAAGTCAAGCTCTTGCATTTTGGGCAAAAAAAAAGTTGAATATCAACTCACGGTAGCGCTCACCATTCACAGTTACGTTACGATTCGCATTATCTTTGAAGAAGTACGGTCCAATGATGACACCAGTCATTAAACCGCACAAAACTGTGACTTTTTCTGGATGCATTGGTAGTTCTTGCAATGCTTCTGGCTGATATTCACTCCAAAATCGAAAATTCTGCTTATTGATGTACCCATTGAGCCAAAAATGAGCTTCGTCACTAAAAACAATTTTTCGGTAAAAAAATGGATCTTCGGCCAACTTTCCAAAGACCATTCACAAAAAATTTTGAATGGCAGTAGGTTTTTCGGCTTCAATTCGTGCACCAACTATATTTTGAAGGGCATCACAGCTTAATCCTTCAGCAAAATTGTCCACATTGTTAAGTAACAGAGGCACAATTGCTTCTAACGGTGACGAATCGATAATTGATGGTCTTCTTTAACATAGGCCGATACATCTGCGATATGTGCTTTATATCACGCTCTACGTAAGCGTGTTGATGGTTTAATATCCAAAAATGTAAATTTGGTGCAAAGTTTAGTCACAATAGCCCGAATAGCCGCTTCAGTGGTTCGATTAAACTAACCATAAAATAGAGGAAGTGCGCGATGAACTTTCTTAAAAGAGCATGCATTTTGATAATAAAACTCAATAATTTGCAATCGTTGTTAGTTTGTAAAACGTTTTAAAGTTACATTATAGATCAAGCTGAAGATATTTGACAGTTAAATAAAACACAAAACCTGCGTCAGCTGTTCAAACCAATGTTGCCAAAAATATAATAGCTAAAAAATCACCCTTTAAATATTTAAATGCTACTAAAATTGCTTTTCATCTATTGATCTTGTTAACAAAAACAGATTTTGAAATCCAGCAATTTTATTACGTGCAAAATATTGTTGTTAATTTGTAGTTAATTTTTTAGAAATCCATCTAAAAACTTATTTATCAAAACACCAAAACCTACAAATACAAAAAGAAATGGCTTTCGACTCAAGTATTTGAAGAACAAAGAAATGTATTGACTTCAAATTATTTATCTCACATAAAACAGTGATATGAATATTTTTTTTAAATATTAAGCAAGGGAACTTAAGTGGGTCTCATCCCAGCTCCTTTTTCCACAATAAAATAAAGCAAACTGAATGAAGGTTTAAAGAGTGGAAATGCTCAAAGAAAGGTGTGTTAAGTAAACTTCATAGCATTAATAACTTTTCTAGAAAAAAAGTATCAAAATCATGAAAATAATAATGTGGTTATTGAGAAACAAATGCATCAAAACTGTCACAGCTAAAAACTGATTGACCAAATTGACTGAACTCAAAATAATATTTTTTTTTTGAAAAAAACACGAAAAGTGTCATAATTTTAAAAACGTGATTTTTCATGGTTTAAGATGAAGAATGTTTTCCACGTATGGTTGGTTAACAGTGTATATCTTTTTGTAAAAATTGATTATTTCATAACATCACCATTTAAATGGTCTTTAATTGGTTTTCCGACTTCGAAAACCGATGATATTTGAGTTTTGACAATTTTTTAATAAATGTGATATTAATTTTTGGGAATATCAACATCGTAAGTATGAGTAAATATATTGTGCATGACGGATGTATTCATAGTTTGCTCTGAAACAAAAAATATGTCTCCAAAATGCTTAGCCTGTGATAACACTGACTGATTTGGGGTTACAAATATTTAATTTCCAAGTTTTTTTTTGTATATAAATGAGGAACGAAACATTTTAAAACAATTTCTGTTATCCTATTTTCTAACTTTAAAATAAAGGCAAAATTTAATATAAAAGCAATCATATCGTCTATACCTGGAAGAGCTTTATGCAATTTAAAATTTACTTCCTTGTTCTTTCTTCATTTTCTACTTCCAGATGAAAAAAATGAACTTTTCATCTGTAGAGACAACTTGAGGCGCATATAACATCTACGATTTTATTAGTCTTTAAGTTCACTATCGTCCTAAAGTAAAGGTAGCTCACCTTTATTGATGATCGATAAAGAACAAAAAAAAAATATGTAGATATTTTGTATATAGTATATAACATAGGTATACCCTTTACCTATACTGATGTACTTATACAATATAAAGGCTATATGTATGATGTCGGCTTGCAAAAAGTTTCACTAACATAGTTTTTTTATTATTATTATTTTTTTTCAAAAGAAGGAAGTTGAATGAAAAGAAATATTAACAAAAAGAGACGAAGACGAAGGGAAAAGAAAATATAAACAGAAAAAACTCTCAATACAAGTGTTTTTCACTTTACTTTTAAACTTTTGCAATAATGCAGCATTTGCATGACTTGATGTTTTTTTTTTTTGTTCTTGTATCCCTAACTATAGCTTCCTATATTTTTTACCTTTCACTGTTATTTTGTAATAGTTTATTGCTTGGAACGGTAGCCATTTGAAGTATGCAATACGGAAGTAAAAATTTCAAAAATGAAAGATGAAAAGAGAAATAACAAAAAAAAAGTCTAAAGAAACTATGTACCTTACCTACCTTTTTTAAATGTGGAAAAAGAGTGATGTTTTTTTGTGTTTTTAATTTTAAAATTGTTTCAAATAATTTAAAGTGAAAACGATTGGTTTATTTGATTAAATTTTTGGGTGGGTAATTGAAACCCACTAGTGTTTTAGTGCTTCTAATAATATATTTTATTTTTATTTCAAAACGTTGTTCAACACACAAATCCAACCCCAAGAGTAGCATTTCCCCAGGCTTCTTATAACAAATTCTTTGTTATTGGATTATACTTAAGTTAGATTAACATATGTATGTATTATTATGTCGCTGTTTAAGCTCAAAGTAGTAAAATGAAATGTAATAAGTACAACTTTTAGGCTTTGGCCACGCAATGAGCGAAAAGCGGCTGAGCGACTGAACGACCAGCGATGGGTGGCCATGGCCACGTGCGTCGCCTCCAAAATTTTACGACTAAAATATGATTTCATCTCAAAACAATTTTGTGCCACGAAGAATAATGTTTCTGACATCTGATAAAATTTTTAAAAAAATCGAATTTACAGTTTTTTTTATAAAAAATAAAAATCTAAAAAAAAACATTAATTAAAGTTGGTAAAAACTGAATATCGATACAAATATCTTTTCAAAAACTTAAAATTTAGGCTTCAAACTTATTTTATCTTATAAGAAATATTGTCTTCAACATTCTGAAAAATGTTGAGTAAAATCGAATTGACAGTTTTTTTTACAAAAAATAAAAACCTAAAAATAAAATTAATCAAAGTCAACATTCAGTAAAATTTTGAAAAAATCGAATTGACAGTTTTCTTTCAAAAAATAAAACTCTAAAAAAAACAATACTAAAACTTGGTAAAAATTTACTTTCCACTCAAATAGCATTTCAAAAATTAAAAATATTGGCTTCAAACTTATTTTATTTCACAGAAAATATTGTTTTAGATATTCAGTAATTTTTATATGAAATTTGTGTAACTAAAATGAAACATAGTTACACCGTGGATTTAGTTACATAGAAAAAATGTTTCAGACAATTTAGAAAGTTGTAAAAAAGTTATTTATTTGATCTACTCTCAAATAACTGTTTTTGATTTTGTTACAGGAGTTACGAGTATAAGTCGAAAAACAAGAAAGAGACATGAATAACAGACAATATCATAGTTTACATCTAGTTAGTTAATAAAATTTAGAATTGGGCAAATCCGACAATTGAAATCGTTTGTACAAGTTTATACAACTTTTAAAAGATTAGTACAGTCACGGTTTTTTTTATTTGTCCACCAACTTTCGAATGTGAACATTCTAAGAATCAGTTTGACTGATAATCTTGTACAAATTTGTACATCATAACATTAAGTTTATACATGTCCCAAACATTTGGGACAACAACCTTTTTTGTCAATTTGTATAGTTGGTGGGCCAACTACATGTAAAAAATATCATATGATTGACTTTTTATTAAAATATAGATTTTTTTAAATTCATGCATTTGAAAACATCATTTTTTTTTGTGATTTTTCAACAACAAATTAAAAATAACGTTAAAAAATATAAACATTCAAAAAAAAATCGAAAAATTGAAAACAATTGTTGGATTGTATTTTACAATGAAAATAAATTATTTGTTGTAAAACAAAATGTAAGAAAAAAAAATCATCTTTTCAGGTGAAGGTCATTTTGATCTTGGCGGTTATGTAAACAAGCACAATTGTGGCATTTGGGGCATAGAAAACCCGCACGCATACATTGAAAAGCCGATACACCAAAACCAGTGACTGTTTGGTGCAGATTTTGATCCAGAGGCATAATTGGAAAATGAGCAAGAAGTGGGCGTTACAGTCAATTGAAGAGGAGGATATTGGCAACATTTGGTTTCAACAGGAAGGCTCTAAGTGCCCCACAGCCGAAACTACAATCAATGTTTTGCGCCTATTTTCAAAAAAAAAAGAAGTTATTGCACGGACCCTTTATAATGCAATTTGTTGCAAGAAACAGAAAATTAGCATAAACGCAACGTTAATTAAAATTCCTACTTTTATATTTTTAATCCCTATACAACACATATTAATGGCGTTGTTCTTTAGCTTTTCTTTAACCATAGGATCACAATTAAGTAAACCATATTTACATTTTTAATTACAAAACACATTATGTTTTCAAATTGGCCCGGGTAGATTTTGGCGGCTCGTGGCGGCTATTTTGTTTTTCTGATATCTGTCAAATCCTTTGTTTATTATTCAGCTGTTTGCGCCAAATCATAATGGCAAGTTATTGAATAGCACATTTAAATGATAACATTTTATTTTTAAAATGATGATTCGTTAACGTAAACGTTGCGTGCATTGCTCCCATTTTAAGGTAGACGTGGTGGTCCTTCAAAGTTGCCTCTTCAACGTTTGGTTGCCAAATTTAAGACGACCAGTTCATTAAAGAATCAAACAACACTCGTACGTTCAATTAACGCAAGATCAGCCCAGAACGTCGCCACGGCCCGTGAAAGTATACAGCAGAACCACGAGGCACTCTATTTCTCGCGGTGCAAAAGATCTCAGACTTTCGCAGACTTCAACTTGGCAAATTTTGGGTCGGGACTTGTTTCCTCACCCGTACTAATCCAACTGACCCAGGAGCTCAAAGTTCGTGACCATAGACAACGCCGTTTGCTCGCTGACTGGGCTTCGAATGGTTTGGAAGAGGACCCCCATTTTGGCCAAAAATCATCTTTAGGGATGAGGTGTATTTGGATGAATGGCTGTATTAGTATGGTAAAGTTGCCGGTCGAGAAACGACACCAACACACGCGAGGTTCACCAAGTGATAATGCATTCTCCGTACTTTTTTGAAAACGACGTTATTGAGGCGGTCATCGGTAACAGCGAGCGCTACATAACAATAATGGACCTAGGATGACATGTAATTGCAGCAGGACGGCGCTACGTGTAACACAGCAATGGCCACGACATCTACACATAGCCGTTATTGAAAAATTCTATACAATAATAAAAATGCACAACTTGCTTTCATATACTCGTACATACAAAAAGTTTGTTTAAAAACAGAAACTTTATTTAGTGAAAAAATATTTTTTTTAAATCCGAAATATAAATTCATGCACCTTTAGTCAAAAATCAAATGCTATGGCGCAACAGTCCGTTGTGAACCAGGGCCTAGTGACTTACAACACTCAACCATTCCTGTGTGCGAGTACTGTTGTCAGGAATGGAAGGGACCTACAATTTAAGGCAGGGATTGAACCCAAGACCTCTTGCATGACAGTCCAACGCACTAACCATCATGCCACGGGCACCTTTAGTCATCAAACATTATTTAGAAAATATATGCTTGTTAAAAAAAAAGTATTTTAGTTCATTGATGAACTCAAGACATTTTTATAACAATTTATCGGGCTGTAAGACAGTTCGAATTTTAATTGTTTGCCCAAAAAATTTATATGGTAGACTACTGCTATTTTTGATCTTTAAAATCATAAAAAGAAGCTGCTTAACACTTTATTTTCAAGTCTGAACTTGATCTACCCGCTGGTAGGCTGCAGAAGTAAAGACAGAAGGACGCAATAGTCTGGCCAACGTTTCCACTTCTCTTTTTTGTATTGTCATATTCAACTAAATATCGAGTAAGACATTATTTACGAATGTTATACTTTTCATTGTAATTAGATTAGATTTTCAGAAAAAAACACTTCAGATTATAATATTATGTACATATAGTGATTTGTTTTTAAATCATAGATTGTTTTTACACTGAAAAGTGTTTCCCTCTTAAGATCTTGTCGTTGTATACTTGAATTACGTTAGGACATATTGAAAATATTAAAGTAAGTATGGATAGATAGCATAAACCGTGTATTTTTCAAAAGAAGTTATAGCTGAAATAAAACACACACTGAACCTGTTGTACTAAAGGTTGTGCGAAAAGTTCATAAGACTGGGTTATAGGGGACAAAACAGCACATGAGCAGAAAGTTAGACTTTCCTCACCGAAATGTAGCACCATCTATTAAAAGTTAAAACACAGAAATTAAAAAAAAACTATTTCTAATATTTAAAATCGGTTAAATATTTCAAGTTCTCTGTTGTTAACAGCTTAATTAAACTACTGAGGTTGCTATTCGGTGTACGATTATTGTGTCTACACTATTACCCTAGTGTAGAATGTAAACTGAGGCAATTATCGGAGCTGTATCGACAAATCTTAGTTTGGTAATCCGTGAAATATCAAATCAATGAGTAGGCTCGTAAAAAGTTAAATGAAGAGGAGCATTGCAAAGAGCTAAAAATGCATCCGCCAAAAGTCACTGTTTGGTGCGGATTATTGGCCGGTGGATTCATTGGGCCTTATTTTGTCAAGGCGTTTGAATCTTATCGTTACAGTAAATATTGAGCGCTACGGTCCTCTAAAAACATGACCTTGACTTGCATGGCACGTGATTTCAAGAAACTGCCGGCGCCACATGCCACACATCACGCATAACAATGGACAAATTGAGGGGCGAGTTCTATAAACAGTTTATTTAACATTTGGGGTCGGTCAATAGGCCACCTAGATTGTGCAATTTAACATTTTTTTGTGGGGCTTTACCGAAATCTCCTATGTTTCTGCTGATTTATAAATTTATAAAATTTATACAGTGTTGGCACAGAATTAAAATAAAAAAATATGAGGACTATAAAGTGCCAAAGATATCATTTTTTATGTTAAAAAGTTCAAAAATACAAACACTCACCTCCAAAAATTCTCCACAAGACCGAAAACCGTCACACATATTATATTATCTATACATAATAGTATACTTTTTTATCAAACAAAATATTTACTAAAAGCAAATATTTTACCATCTATTTGCATAAAATTCATACGGATGGAGAGTGTTTGAATTTTGTTTTGCATCTGAGGTAACCCTATACAATATCGCTTTATATTTGTATAGGTATTTACCTTTTTTTAAAGATACAATTTTAAACAAACACGCCAACTATAAATACAAATGAAAATAAAATATAGTAATATAAATAATGTTAAGCAAAATCTTGTTTATTTGTGTAGGAGTAAGATAGTCAGAAGTTATCTAAGATCTGAGAGTATACAATTTAAAAAAAGGATTTCAAAGGTCAGTCGAGGGAAGACGGTCAAATACAAAAGAAAACATATAAAGAGGGTTATTTTTAATTATTTTCTTGAATGAAATTTTAAACAACAGGAAAAAAGTACATGTGCCCTAAAAACTAAATATTTAAAGGTGTAAGGTATATTTTTTTTCTCGATTCACTTGGGCGTATACGTAATATTTTTTGTATTTTACATGCTTTTATGTTAAACACTTAATATCTCCAATTTTTAATAAAACACAGTACGTGGAATGTTAGATTCCTTAACAGACCACGTGCAGCCGAACAACTAGCGGAAGCCTTAAACTGCTGCAAGTCAGATATTACCGCCATCCAAGAAGTGCGATGGGATGGACCGGGCAAACGCAAACTAAAAGACTGCGATATATACTACGGCGACTGCTACCGAGAACAAAGGCGTGAGTGTGGATTTGTGGTTGGAACTAGGCTAAGGCAAAAAGTCTTGAGTTTCAACAGTGTAAGCGAACGTATCACGACTATCAATCAAGGCTAAATTCGCCAACATAAGATTAAATGCGCGCATGCCCCAACAGAGGAGAAAGATAAAGACACCAAGGACATATTCTTCGAGCTCTTGGACAAAACATATGAGCAGCGACTTGGCTATGACATTAAAATTGTCTTTGGAGATTTAAATGCCAAGTTAGGAAGAGAAGACATATTTGGTGGCATAATCGGAAGATACAGCCTGCACGACACCACCTCTGACAACGGATTCAGGCTGATCGATTTCTCTGCGGGGTGAGACGTTCTGGTAGCTAGTACGCAGTTCACACATCTTAATATCCACAAGGGGACTTAGAAATCTCCTGATCAATCAACTGTCAACCAGATTGACCACATTGGGATTGACGCACGTATACAAGATATCCGAACATTCCAAGGGGCCAATATTGACTTTGGACCACTACTTCGTTGTAGCCAAGGTACTCCTACGGATATCCCGAGCCAAAACCAGGAAGTACTGCGAGAAGATTTGACGTTAGACGGCTACAATCGCAAGAGACTGCCATGTCCTTTTCCGATCGAGTCTATAATAACCTCTTAAGGAGTCCTATGCTGCCTGCATTAAGCATTGAAAACCAGTGGCAACAGTGCCTTTCAGCCATCAGAGATGCCGCCTCTGAAGCGCTAGGTTTCACACGGCCACCAGAGCGAAACTTCTGGTTTGACGACGAATGCCGGCAAGCGCACGCAGCGAAACAACAGGTATACAAAACGGCACTGCACAAAAGGAGCGAGGAATACCGGATTCTTAGATGAAAAAAAAGAGAGCATGAGAAGCGCGTGTTCGAGGAGATAGAGGGATGTCACAACAGGAATGAGGTTCGCAAATTTTATCAAAAGGTAAAAAAAACCTCCCAAGGGTACCAGCCACGAACCGAAGCCTGTAAAGACCATCAGGGAAACATCGTAGTAGAACCGCAGTCGATGCTGATAATATGGAAAGATCACTTTTCCAAATTATATAACGGCGATGACGAACCGAATTCTGCTGTAAGGGAGATAGAACCACCTGATTGGTCCTTATCAGTGTGGCTTCAGACCAGGAAAGTCCACTATCGACCAAATATTCACACTACGGCAGATCTTGGAAAAAACCCAGAAGCTTCAAATCGATACCCACCATCTCTTTATCTCTACAGAGTAATGTCTAGTTTTGGAATCCCTGTCGAACTTATCCGTTTATGCAGAATGACGATGGAGAATGCACGCTGCTCTATCATGGTCGGAAAAGATCTTACCGATGCATTTGATGTCAAAAAAGGTTTTAGACAAGGCGATGCACTGTCATGCGACTTCTTCAACATCGTTCTGGAAAGAATTGTGCAAAACTCAACCGTAAACACTAGAGGCACAATCTTCCAAAGATCCATCCAATTACTCGGATACGCAGATGATATTGACATAATTGGAAGATAAAAGCGTGATGTCAGTGAAGCGTTTTTGAGCATTGCGACGGGAGTGAAGAAGATGGGTTTAGTGGTCAAAAAAGGACACTGAACGACGAAGTCTTGAACAAAACATCACCATGGACAGCTATAACTTTGAGGTAGTTAATGACTTTGTCTACCTAGGCACCGCTAATAACACTACAAAGGACGACTTGTTGTGAGTGAAGTTAATTTGGCATTCTTCAGTTCTCTTGCAGACTTTCACCAACTTTTTGAATATGATATTTAACGGAACGTTTCCTTCCATTTGTTCGTTAACTTTCTTAAAACCAATTGTCAACCAGCCATGCCACACTTTAAACGGCCAATAACCAAACGTCCAAGAAATCTATAAATTATTATTGATCAACGTTCAAAGTCACACTATAAATAGCGGCAGTATAAAAACTTAATGTAATTATGTAAATTAATCCCGTGGCAATGGACTGCCAGCCAGAGATCTTGTCTTGAAAAATGATTTCTCAAATTAGCCGTATGCATTCGCTGTGAATGCTGTAGGTCCCCTCCATCCTTGACAACATTACTACCACACATTAATGGTTGAGAGTTATAAGTCGCTAGGCCCTAATACTCAACGGACTGTTACCCCTCCTAATTTACTTATTTTTTTTAATAAAAAAAGTCCACTTGCTGTTCACATTAACGTAATTCACTTTCGCTTTTTGTAAGATATTTACAGAGTAACAAAATAACAGTTCGAAGTTGTGTGCAAGTGGAGCTATAGTTTAGTAGGTTTCCCTTGTGCAGTCAAGTTTTAGTGTGTTTTCTTCTACAAACCCTGACAACCGTAGAACTAACCTCTTCCTTGAAAAAAAAGCATCACACTATCTGTCTATGGTAGTTTGACAAACTAGACTAAACAATTGATGACTAATTTGAAAAATGTAGCTTCAACTAATAAACCACTACAAACCGTAAAAATTCTTAAATCTCCAATAGAGCAAACTTTTAAGTTTCCCATAATCAAATCTTCTCTATCCGCAATATCAACCACCAACAAAAGTTCAATCTTTTTTAAACCAAGAAACACAATAGTCTCAACGATTTTCATCTTCAACTTCAAAAAACATATAATTATTTTGTTTGTTCTTTCAGACATAACTTAACTAACTCAAAAAGCCAAACAATTACAAAATACGAAACGCATTCCCATCATATCCCCCTTTGCCCAATCCAACACCCTTTCTAAAATGAATGACAGAAAGAATGAACCCTCATTCTGTGATCATTAATTAAACAGAAAACTACACTTTTAAATGACTTTTTACTTTTTAGAATGAGAAGAAAGTTACAAAATTTTCTTTTTTTTTTTAGTTTTTCTACAACAACTACAATAAAAAAATGTTTGTTCTCCCTCTCTTATCTATATAAGTCTTTCTCTCTGATGATATTTTTAGCTATGTGTGATGGCGAGTGTGTAGGGATGTTTAGAGTCAAGTAGGGTATAGTAAAGACAGTAGTGGAGCATAGTGTGATTGGAGTAAAACTTTTGCAATTACGAGATCCTTAAAGCTTGTAATAACATAATGTCCTTGGGTTACTGTGTAATTGAACTAGAAAATAAAACCACACTCAACAGTGGTGTGGACAAAACTCTTTCGAGCGTTTGTAGTTCTCATCGTCATAGTCGTAGTCGTCGTCGTTGTCGGTTGTCGGTCGAAGTCGAAGTAGAAGTAGAAGTCGAGGTCCTTTTTGTCGTTGTCGTATAGTTTTGGAATCGTCATCAAATGTAATACGAGTGTATAAGGACAATGGGGCCAGTAAAGATGTGGAATCGGTTTTTGTGTGAAAAGTTTTATTGAAGGTTGTCGGTTAGTTGCTTGGTTGGTAGTTCATTTCTAATCCCATTTATATACGCAGAAAGGCTAGAATGAGTTTTAAGGGGTTTAAACTAAAATATATACCTACATATATGAATTGTACATACTAACATACATAGTACATGAAAAGAGAAAGGGATGTCAAGGGTATCTTTATTCAGTTCACACATTCATTCACATTTCTATAAACTTACATACATACCACATATTATAGGAAACAGTAACAAATATAATAGTTTCAACTTGTTTTAGAAATAAATGTTCTGAAGGTCCTTTGGAAAGCAGCAAACTTTTCTAAAAGAAATTTTTCCCCTTAAAAAGGTAATCAAATGTCAGGAAAGCTAAAATTTTAATTAACTAAAAGAGATAGGACGTATGTACATATGTATGTATCTTTATAGGACAAGGCATAAGGCAAACGAAATATGTGTAGTTACTCATGTGGGTTTTCAATTGCAGCAATATTGGCTTGAGAGTTTGAAACTTAACTATCCATAGTATTCCCATCATCAGAGAGATGGTAGGTAGATTAGATTGTAATATTTTTTTTTTTTCTTTTCATTCGAAGGGTCCTCTAGGGTTGGTTGATATGATGTTGGTCTTTTATTGTTAAAACTATTTTATATGAGTCTATAAAATAGAAGTTTTATAGATAAACGAAATTCAATTCAAATTCGTTCGTATCAGTTGAGAAAGAGACTTTAGGCGTAAGTTGATATGTTTATACATGTAGTATAGATATTTCTATATTACACAAATGTATAAAAGTTAATGAAGCTTTTACAAATTTTGTATTCTCATTTTGGAAATGATTTATTTTTCTTATAAGAATAAGTGGAAATTAGATTAGGAAAAGGTTTCAAAAGCTTTAAAAGGGCCTTAAAATTAGAAGATTAATAGAAACCTTAAGAAGAAAAAAAAACATATTTTGTAGTATTGAACATGTCCAAGAATATTATATTCACTTCTCAACAATTGTTGTGTTCTTCTTTAGCTAATGGTTTTTAGAAACCATAGATATCGTTACACAGAATTGACTTGAAATGTTTGATATGCTAGAAGATTGTAACACCAGATCGATTGCAAGAGGAGGACACCTTATTCTTAAGGACATTAAGGAGCAGTTATTTAAGATCGAAGAACTCATTAAATGAAGTTTGTAGCCACTAAGACTTTTTTACGGTTTAAAGATCAAATTACAGGGAATTGCACCATATTTTCATGCGATTTTTTTAACATAGTCCTGGAGCAGATAGGGTGCAGAAGTGGTTTTCACAAGTATTTGGCAATGGGGATGACATCGACATCATTGGCAGCTCCAACAAACTGTTCCAGAAGCAGTATAGGTGAACAGTCAAAGTGCGTTGTTCTTAAAGAGAAAAACACAGTATCTGAATCTAAGATCTTCAAAAGATTAGGAGTCGGATAAGCAAGTAATGTAAGTACTCCAAGGAACCCAAACCTACAATCCAAAACGATTAATGTCATGTATCAAAATCAATTCTGATAGTATACTCCAGATCTATAATAATATCTTGTTTAGAGATCGTAGGGCCGAAAGTCAATTTTACTAAGAGTGTCCCCATGGAGCTGGAAAATTAGTTGCAAGTCATGAATAACTAAGCTAGTTGTATGAATTCTTGTCTCGCTTTTTTATAATTTACTGACAGTCAAGGGGTTATAAGTACCCTTTAAAATATATATTCAAAGACAGTGCAAGCATAAGGAAAATAGGGAAGGATTTAAGAGGAGATACCTGTGCACATTGGTCTTAAAGTTCTGTACATACAAATGGGAGGGAATATCAGAGTTGGCCAAAGCACTAAACATTCTCGATGTGCGGTTTAAGAAAGAATATCTATACTTGACAGTACGCCCGAAATTGAGCTCAAGGGTAAACTGATGAGCATTTCTGGAAATGCAAGTATTAGTGCTGAATCGTTTTAGATGTGGAATGCAACTGGCTAATTCGACAGGACATTTTTTGTAAAATATCGATAAAACAACGAAAGGCACGAAACATTGCGGCAGTGTTATGGCGATGTAAATGTTTCGATTATAGTTCTATCACCTATCATTTTAAAAGCCCTGTTTTGTGTCCTCTTTAAGAGATTTAAACTTGTTTTAGGGGCATCTGCTCAGGTATGCGAATTATATTCAAGCTTTGGACGGATGAAGGCTTTGTAAATTACAGCCAGATCAGAAGGGGTGGAAAATTTCTTGCAATCCTAAGAAAATTTTGGAGAAATCCTAAGCACCTGGTAGCATTTTTGGCAATGTCAAATATATTATGATCATTCCATAAAAGGTGATCTTTGATACACATGCCGAGTACTGACAGTTGAATAGTTTCCTGCATGCAACTGCCACTCATAGGGTCATATTCTAAAAGATTAGCAAGAGCTCAGAGTCTGAGCTGAAGAGCTTGAACTCACCGGTGAGATCGATCGAGCAGGGCGGAACTCAGACTCAGTTTTGTATGCAAAAAAACGAGTTCAAGCTCAACAGCTATTACTCGTTGAAATTGAGATCGATCTCAAAGCTCTTTTCGTTGCATAGTTATGATTCTTCTTCATGTAAGGCGAGTGAAAAAAAAAATTTCGTCTGAAAGTGAAAATGATATGTGCATCAATAGTAAATCGGAAAATTTTAATATGTTTTTAGTAAAGGAACTTAAAAACAATAAAATTGACATCAACGACAAACAAATAACTAAAAAAGTGGCAAACATGAAGTCCCGTTTAAAAAATAAAATAGATGTCAACAAAACAGGAAATAAAAAAATAATTCTTAAAGACTGGGAAAAAGAATTACTAATTTTAATTGACGCAGAAACTAATCCAACGATGAATAAAATACCAGGTAAAAATTCTATGTACAAAAGAATGTATAGAACTATGTACCTACTTCTATTTAGGCGGACTCTCGTTAGGTTCTCGTGAGAACAATTCAAGCAGTCCAGCAACAAGTTCAAGAAAACGGTCATGTGACTCCCTTCAAATGTCGTCATCAGAAATTCCAGTACAAAAATTGCGTCGGGTAAATTTTATGCCGTTTTGAGCATCTCTTTGATTATGTTGCCAACCAACTTATACATGAAATTTTTTGACAGGTTTCTAAGTTTCAAAGAGAAAACACTTCGGCAGTAGAAAGATATGAGACTGAGTTGCAGCGATTGATACTCCTTAAACAAAACATACTGCTAACAAAAAAAATTGAAAGATTAAATAAGGAAGAAAATAGAACCGACAAAACCCCTGCAGAATTCAACAGTGGAGACAGAGAAAACATCCTCGATATTGACGAATACTAACATCATACAAATGTATGTTGCACATATTTTTCGCCATTTTCTACAATGTAAATAAGACCACTTCAATATTTCATTCATTTTAAGTTTTGAAATAATAGTTTTGAACATTTTTATATGCGTAATTATTAATTTTGTTAATATGACTAAAAATAAAGAATATATGGTTTTTTGTTATTCAACTCTTGAAGCAACTAGATATTTTTTGTTAGTAAAAAATTGTACAGGTGAACGCCATTTTACTCCAGTCCTTTTCTTACACCAAGTCGATGAATGACGATAACGTTAGAAAAGCAATAAATTAATGTGACGATTGACATTGACATTACAGTACTTCGCACATGAATGATACGAACTACAGACACATAGTAACCTTCAGTGGCATCGTTAGTTGGAATGATTTGATTGCTTTCATCAACAATTTCGTCTTCGTGTAAATACTTAGCGAAGTTATGCAAAATAAAACAAGAAGCTATTAAATTTGGAATGGTTTCTTGCTTCACTCGAACTTTATATTGCAAAATAGGAAATCTCTGTTTGATTTGTCCAAAGCATCTCTCTATAATAACTCTTTCTTTTGTCAAAACAGCATTAAAATTACGTTTGATGTCATTATTCGTTTCTTTAAACGGGGTCCTTAACCATGGAGTAATGCCATAACCTTCATCACCGAGAAGTATTCCTGATGAGTTATTATTATTCATGTGACTATATAGGAAAGAGTTTTTCAAAATACGGTAGTCGTGTACGGATCCTGGCCAGCAAACTTCAACACTTGTAAACTTTTCTTCCGCATTGCATGAAGCTTGAACATTAACCTTACGGTTAATGTACTACTCATGATAGGTCAAAGGTTTCCTTATTCGGACATGAGTGCAATCTAAAGCACCAATTGCATAAGGAAACTCGTACTTCGTAACCAAGTGTTTACTCAGCTTTTTGCATATGAAAACGAGCACAATCTCATGGCGAGCTTTCGGTTTGAGATCGATCTTATCCCTCTGAGATTGAACTCACCAAGTGAGATCTAACTCGGTCAGTAATTATTTTTTTGCATACAACCTTAAGAAAGTTCTCAAAAAAGTGAGTAAAGAGTTTGATCTCATCTTTTTGCATACGACCCATAGATAGTGGCATTGAACTGAATTAGGTTTCATTAAATTTTAACTAATGTTTATTCCATTATTTTAAAAAAAATCCTGAATGTAAATTGCAATTAAATCATGCCATCAGATTAAACTTCTGAGTATTTTTATTTTTCAGATTAATGACTTACTCAGTTGTATTTAAAAACTAAAGTTTAATGGAGAGTTAATTGGGGTTCAATGAATCGCTGTTAATTTTAAAGGTTAAATATTTATTTTATATAATTCACATGATAAACCAAAACTATAACCATATACTCTCACAGCTTGGAATTTGTTTTGTTCTTTTTTTACATTCGTTATTAGATTTTATTTAATTTATTATTATTTACTACCAATTAAACAACATTACTCATTCATACACATTCAAGTATAGCTAAGCGTAGGTATTACCTATTTTCCATAACAGTAGGAATTGAATTAAAATTGATTAAATTTCAAAATTATATGGTAATTGGTGTTTGCATATATTTATATTCTATATAATGTTATATCTATATACATGAATGTATACACTATGGACTAAGTCATAACCTAATCCATTGATTCAACCGCATAATAATATAATGCGTGCATCCGAAATAAGCTCAATTATTCAACCACATTAAATTATGCAATTTAAAGGACACAAATTGACACCTTTTTGTGTGACATTGTGAGCTCACATCATACAGACAATGCTTTTGTGACAGACGGGAATTAGTAGTGAGTAAGATTAGAAAACTACATATAATATAACAATATAGCAATTTTATTGACGAAGGACCAGGTCAGTGTGTTTTCGAACGTATGTACGTACTCAAAATGTTTATACATAAAGCCCACATTTAATTATTTAACACGAGAATCTAATATTATTTGGATGACTTATTTATATGTAATATTGCTTAAAGTAACAGATTTGGAAGGGTGAAATTTAAACGCTTCTTGAATTTCCAATCTAGATTATTAGAATACCTAGATATCATTGAACTTACGAAAGTAAGAATTTTATATGGTCCTAAAATAAGTTTGATTGATAAGTATTATAACAAAATTTCCTTTTTTTTTAAAATGAACTTGATAAGGGTTATCTCAATGAAAGGCAATCTTACAAACAAACAATATATATGTATATTTATTTAAAGAAAACGTTCCTTCAGCTTGAAGTATTCATTTGATAATAATCAACAATTTTTCTAATTGATTAACTCATAATAAAATAACTATTTAGAGTTATATATAAGCTCCAAAGTAATATATTTTGTTAATTGATTTATCTAGCTTTAACACTTCCTCCATAAATACAAACAAAACAAAATTGTGTTGAATGAAATTATAATCCTTCGAAACCTATTTTCTTTCTTAGCATTTGATATCGTACGCGTTCAAGTGGTTTTGTCAATTAATCTGCTAACTGGTCAACTCTTGCAATATGCTCCAATCTTAAATCACCTTCCAGGAAACGCTCACGAACATAAAAATGGCGAATTTCAATATGCTTCGTTATTTTGCGAAACTCGGTATTTTTTCCTAGCTTCACAGCACTTGTACTATCGACATATAATATTGGTGCCAGTTCTTTTGTGCTGTTATTGAATTTTCCTCCTCCCGACCAGCTGAAGTCAAAACTGGATTACATTCATCCATTCTGAAACAATCCAAAATTCGTTTTGTATATTTTTCTTGCCCTACTTTAATTGAACCATCATTTTCAATTTTTATCTCCATGCCGAGAAAATTTTCAAGACTTCTAAATGTAATTTTGAATTCATTTTTTAGTGCAAACATAAAATTTTGAAGTTCATCTTCGTTATTTCCAAGAATTAGTCCATCGTCAACATAAATCGCTACATAGAGAACATTTTCATTATTACTTCGATAAAACAGACATGGATCAGCTGCGCTATTTTTTAGTCCTGCTTTCTTCATAAGGGCCAAAAATCGTTTATGCCAACATTGTGGAGCTTGTTTAAGACCATAAAAACTACCTTTTAACCGGCATACTAGCCCAGTTCCATCTTCAAATCACTCGGGCTGCTCTAAGTACACTTCCTCCTAAAGAGTATCATATAAAAATGCTGTTTTGACGTCAAATTGTTGAATTTTCAGTCTTTTGGTAGCTGCTAGGGCTTACAGCATGCGCATTGTGTCGTAACGAGCCAAAGGACTAAATGTTTCATTGTAATCGATACCTTTTTGTTGAGCATACCCTTTTGCAACAAGTCGTGTTTTGTATCGCCTATTCTCATCGTTTCTTGCATTCTTCACTCGAAATATCCATCGATTTTGGACTATTTTGACGTTTTTAGGTCGTTCAACAAGTTCACATGTTTGATTTTCTTTTAGAGATGATAACTTATCTTCCATTGCCGAAAGCCACTGTGCTTTATCTGGTGACTTCAAGGCTTCAAAGTATGAACTCGGTTCTTGACTAGAACCACCTTCTCCTGCGAACATGAGATACTCCCCACCTGGCATCCAACTTAGCTCTTTTCGTTCTCTTCTATTAATATTCAATTCGTTTTTCATTAAATCTTTAGCATCAAAAATGAAGTATTTTCTTCATTCTGAAAACTTGAACTTGATTGATTTATTTGTTCAGAACTTAAAGTTTCTTTGGTACGTTTTGCACTGTCTTCATTCTGAGAGCCAAACTCAACGCATGTTTATGAATTTTCTTCAGTATTTGCTTCCCCATTTACATTTTGAAAAACAAACTCAACACTGTTTCTACTCCTTTCTTAAGCACCAGGAATATGTTCATTAGATTTGATCTCTTCTAGGAATGTATCTTCAGGTTTTGCATTGCAGACCACTTCTATCTTGAAATGTACGTCATGACTGCAGACAATTTTCTTCAGATTTGGAATCCACATGCGATATTCATCTTTTTCGTTGTCATACCCAACAAATCTTCCATACATAGCCTTTTCATCAAATTTTTTACGAAGTTCCTTAGGTATGTGGACATAACATCCAGTGCCAAATATGACGTGTAAATGGCTTAGAGTTCCCAGTTCTTTTCTGTACCATAATTCATATGGAACCTTGTTTTCGATTGTTGTCGGTCCTGTGCCGTTCAATACATTTGCTGCTGTATTACATGCATCAACCCACAGACATTTCGGTAACTTACTGGCGACTCTCATACTTTTAGCTGCTTGCACAATTGTTCGGTTTTCACGTTCTGCTGCTCCATTTTGTTGTGGTGTATAAGGAGATCCAATATATTGCTTTATGCCAAATTTTGACAGCAATATTCGTACCTCTTTATTATCAAACTCTCTACCGCCATCACATTTCAACTTTTGACTATGTGTTCGTTAGTTTTGACTTCATTCAAGAATGTTTCAAGTGATTAACATGCCTCGCTCTTGTGCTTCAAAAAGAAGAGCCTACGAAAATTGCTAAATCATCTTTAAAACAAACATAATATCGGGATCCTCATACTGATGTTGTTTCAATCGGGGTTTAACTCACCAACAGTAACTGATCGAACACTTCTGGACTTGAAAGGAAGTCGATGCATTTTACCAGCCATAACAGAACTCTTCAGCACTTTCGGGAAAACTATTATTCATCTTGGCAATAACTCTCTTAACACGGCGTTTATTTTGGTGAGGAAATCTTTCGTGGTATACTACATGTATACCTGTACAAGCTCTGATGGTTTTTCAACTTGTATTTTCAAAACATACAGCTCATCTTTAAGGTACGCCTCTACTATTACCTCACCACTTCAAGTGTTTTGAATTGTAACAGTTCGGTCATTCATTGTTGTTATACAACCATTTCGAGCAGCAGCCTTCTCAGAAAACAACTGTGCACTTGGTTCAGGGACATACCATACTTCCATCAAAGTTGCTTCTTTCCACATCCCTTCAATGTTTACCTTAATATTGATGTTGCCTTTACCAAACGCTTGCATCCTGACACCTTACTTTCCTAAACAAATTAGCTTAGGTACATCAAATCGCATGTACATTTCAAAGTGTGACTTGTTCGATGTAATATGTGTTGAAGCACCACTGTCACAATACCAGGTAGGTAGGTAGGTAGAAATGGCGATCTCAAGGCAACCTACCCTGAGATCCAATTAGCGCTGTAGTGCTCCGTTTTGATACCGAAAACTAGTTTGACTTGTGACTGAAAGGGATAGATTGATAGAGAAGCTTCATAGCGATTATGTTAGAGCCATTTTGTCGCATTGAGAAAAAAGATTAGGTCTCTAATTTTTGTCTCAGATACTCGTAGCTCATCGATTTCTTGAAAGAATGCTTTTCCAAAGCATTTCATTCTGGTGTTTGCCAAAGCAGGACATTTTCAGAGGAAATGGATTATGGTTTCCCTTTCTCTTTGGTCACTACAGCTACGGCAAAAGGTGTTGTTAGAGGAACCCAACCTCTCCGCATGAACTCCTATAGGCCAATGTCTGGTACAAACCGCAACAATCCTGGCTATGTCTTGCCTTGGCCTGCATAGATGTTCGTTTGTACGGGTTTTGTTATAGGTGGGCCATATCTTCCTAGATATAATGCAGTTGGGTAAATTGCTCCTTCTTCGGTTTAATTCAGTTGGGTAGATAGAAAAGATTTTACCCTTCATAGCACCAAGAGGAATGTTAACCATTTCCGCAAGTGAGCTATGAAGGGCCGATCCTTGCCTGGCTAGCTCGTCAGCCCGTTCATTTTCCACGATATCACTATGGCCCGGAACCCAGATCAGGGTAACACCGAGGTTAATATTCAGGTTCACAAGCTCAAGGCGACATTGCTGGACCAATTTAGATGAGGATATGGCCGAGTTAATGGCTTTGACAGCTGCCTGACTGTCTGTAAAGATAGCCACATTTCGGTTTTGGTTTGGGTTTTGTTTAAGTATCTTACATGCCTCCCTTATTGCCAGCAGTTCAGCCTGAAAAACGCTAGCAAAGTCAGGAAGCCTAGAGGATTTGGCTACATTTAGGGACTCAGAAAAGATCCCAGAACCAACTCCGCACTCCATCTTTGAGCCGTCAGTAAAGATGATTGTGTCGAAACCTATCGACACGATGACATCCTCTCAATCTTCTCTGGATGGGAAAATAACCTTTAAGCCCTTATTAAGGTTTAAAGTAGGAGTGCAGTAGTCAGTGTCTACCGAGATAATATCTGAGGGAATTAACTGTCACAACACCATTGATCTTGTCTTAAAAAAATGTCCTTTTGTTGCATTTAAAGAGAACGCATCAAAGCAGGTCGCTTCATGTTGCTTTATGTGGATTTGTTCTGCGGACATTCGGCAGCCCAATGCCCGAGTTTTTGCACTGATTGCATGGAAATTTCATCCAGTTCCAGTTTATTAGTTGCCTTCAGCTTTTTCTTAAAATTTCTTCTTGCAACAAAAGCAGCGCCATCCCTCTTGATATTCTGTTTCGTTTCTCTTGTTTCGATGGTGCATAACTTTTCAATCAATAAGTTCAGAGTTCGTTTGTCAGCAAAATAGTCAAATTCCTTACCAAGGGTTGACATCATTATGCCATTTAGAATCCGTTCAGAGAGGGTATTTGCCCAATGCTTGGCTAGCTCATCATTGAGATCTACAAATAGCTTTTGCTATTTCGCAATGTGTGCACTGATGTCCTCTTGTTCATCTTTTCTTGCTTAGAAGAAACTGTCTATTAACATGTTAAGCCTTTGGATGCTGCTTCTTTCGAAACGAGTGCATAATTTATCCCAACTGCCCCTGGAATATTCACCTGTTAAGACAAGTTCTGCGATTGGTGAGCTTAGAGATGCAGCAATCAAGTCAGCAGCTTTTGCATCTTGGTTCAACCAATCGTTTTATTCTTTCTTTTCTTCCGCTTTTGATGTTGGTGTGACTGTAGGACATTTTTTCTTTCCGAAAACGATCCCTTTGAGATCATATGCACGAAAAAGCATACCCATTTACCATTTCCATTTCGCCCAATAGCTAAGGCCTTTAAGCTTGTCTACTACAGATACCTTCAGATCATTAAATGCCATTTCTTCTAATGCAGTTTACACTAGACCTTGGCCCACAACCTGATAAGGGTTTAATAAGGTATTCCACATTCATATGGACAAAAAAAATCCCTATGTTAAACAGTAGGCAGGTCCAAAATTGAGCTCATGGGTAAATTGATTTTAATCAATAATGAAATATAGAGTAATACGGCAAAATTGTTTAAAGACAGGAAAACAACTTTGTTGACCGGTTCTAAAAAAAAATAACCTATAAACTGCAACAACTATTAAGACATCTATTAAGGCATCAGTCTACTTGATATCGCTTTAAAAAACTCCTCTGATATAGTATTTAAACGTCTTAAATCGATTGTCAATAACTTGATAGGTCCTTATTAGTGTGGTTTTAGACCAGGAAAATCCACAGTCGATCAATTAAAGTCGAAAAAAACCAAGAACATCAAATCGACACCCACAAACTCTTAATCGCTTTCAAGGCCGCATATTACAGCATCTAATATGCTAGCATTGAGGTAGAAGTGTAAGAAATGGGTTTAACGGTTAATGACTGCAAAACAAAGCACATGCTGTCATCAAGGAAGGACCTACAACAGTGATATGTCGGTAAAAAATCAACATCGGCAGACGTTATGCGGATCTAGCTAACCTAGACTCCACTACGAATGCAAAACAGAACATCAAAGCTGAGATCAAACGAATAATTACCCTGGCTAACCGCGTTAAGAAAGCAAATGAGTAGCAAAGCCCTTTCCTTTAAGTCTTAGTCAGAACTATAAAAGTTCAACAACTGAGATGGCTGGGCTACGTAGATTTTCTTTGGATCCACGCCCACAGGACAACGCAGTAGAGGTGACCACGGATAAGTAGAAAGTAAACATCACCAACTTAGAGTGCGCAACTATGGATTGAGCTAGATGGAGAAGTTTGTTTGGTGAGGCCCTAGTTCCCGCAGGACTGTAACGCCACCATAAGTAAGTAAGTAAGTTAATATAGAATAAATCACTGGAACCTAGTTCTACATATATTAACGCACTTTTTCTGTTCAGAAACAGAAATGTATGATTTGTGGTTTTAAGAAGACAGTCCTAGTATTATGAAATAGTCATCACGCTTACAGCTATGAAGAACAAACTGAAAAATGATTTTTGAACTTTTTTCCAAGCATTCATCTTTCAATAAGATTGCATTAGAACTTGAATTGCAAACCATCATTTGAGAAAATTTTCAAAAATAAGCTGTCACCCATATCTAAGGTCAAGGCTATACAAATCGTCGTCTGGAGTTACATTTAATAAATCTTTGAACTTAGCAATCTCAAGTTGTGAGAAGACTTATTTATTACATTTTTAATACCCGAATATATTAATTAAATTCAACAGAAAAGAAAACCTATCTTGAATTTTTAATGCAATTCCAAACAAACGCAAAGTTGATTGAAGCTGAAAATATTATCTTACATCATAATTCATATCACCGCATCATTTTTTTTTTTTTTGATACCCAAACCGCCACCACCGTCACCACACATAAACCTTTCGACATCAGAAAATTTCACAAAAACCACAAAATACTCAAACCCATTCCCATATAACCCTCTAACCCAAACAAAAGCTTTACGAATATCTATATTTTTCATCTTCATCCCTGCGCTACTGCCTGTGATGATGTTAAAAAATTGTTTGTGTTTCATGCTGACGAGAGCATAAAATATACATTGTGTATAATAAATTTGATAAATGAAAACTGAAACGAAATAATGTGCCTACAAAAAAACACACACACAAAAAACAAATTCGTCTAAAAAAAGGAATAAAATTAAATAAAATATCAACTTGAACCACTGTATGAATCAAAAAATAAAAGAAAAACAAGCTCCCAAGGTCATCGTCATCATCAGAAACAGAGCTATAGCCCTACATTTACACGTGTCCTTCCATTTTGATTGAGAGAAAAAGTCATTCAACAATGAAAAAAGGTCAATTTTTTTGCTACGTTGTTTGTTAAATATATATCCCCTTAAGGACCCAAAATTGTTCTGTTCCTTAAAAAACAAAAAACAATCGACGAAAAACAAAAAATTACCAGCCCTAAATCTCATAAAGTTTTTGGGTTGAAAAATTGATTTTCTAACCACATTCAAATCGTTTGAATTACAATTTCAATATATCAACATTGCCCCAAGGATACTCTCTGTCTTTAGTATTTCTATTTACTATACCAACCCAAACTCGACTCGAATGTCCTTGAGGAAAATATAAAAAGCAACGCACAAAATAATATAAAGAAAAACTCAAATCAAATTGATGTATCTTTGACGTTTTTGTACCTCCCCCCCTCCCCTTCTGCTACACTCTTAAACAAGACGACGAATTCTATGTTAGGACATAGGTATTGAAAAAATTAAGTTAAGAATCCATCACGAAGTCAGGTGGTTGCGGTTGTTTTACCGTAGATTGAAAAAAGGGTATTTCACTTGAGTTTTTTTGTAATACTAAAAGTGTAAGTAGTGGGCAAATAAGTGAGGATATTATTTTGAATATTATTTTTGGAAGTCTTTTTTTTTCCGGGAAAATTCTAGGAAAAGAGGGTTTTTAATATTAAAATTTACAAATTCGTTTACTTGGAACCAAGTCCTAACTTTGCTTGTCACAGACAAATGAAGTATAATTTTTCTGAGAAGACGCTATTTTTTCTTTTACATTTCCTAGAGTATAAGGTTTTGTCCCGTTATCGCTAGCTTGTTCATAATCTACAAGTTCATTATTTACAATATTTATAAAGCGAACTTTTAATTAATATATCTGCTATAACTTTTACTTTTATTAAGAGAGAAGTAATTATGTGTATGAATGTTTTCAGAGGAAATTGTATTAATTTAAAATTGTTCAAATAAGTATTCGTAGAAAAGTAGTACCGTGGATATGAGAATTTTCGGAAAATAATAGCCAAAATAATTAAGTACAAAAACAATAGGTCTAATGTTTAAGTAGGGGAGAGGGTGGGCGAGGCGGTACCCCTCTTATATCGGGAACCGTTTTACCAATCAGGATCGTTTCTGCGCCTTCCACGCAGCGCCGCCATAATAGCGTTTAGTCGAAGCAGTGACAGATCGACGACGACGCCACTGTTTTTGTTTGTTAAGTATAAAAAATAGTAAATAGGCGATTTTCTTAGCGTTTTTTCACTATAGTTGCACCGTGATTGTTCTATAAATAACAGTATTTCGAAGTACAAATAAAGTTACTCAGATTGCTCGTGCAGCTAAGCAACTGTTTTTTTTTTGTGTGCGGGAGCATTGTTTTTAGAGGTTAATTTGTTTATTTATTTGGACATGAGCTTTCACGAACTAATGTTTTTTTTTTTTGCTATATTAGTAAAAGACTATTTGTAATATATGCAGGAAAAATTATAAAAGAACAACAAATAGAGGAGATTGGTCAGAAGACGTCATGAGAAATGCGGCGGACTCTGTGGTACAAGGCATAATGGGTTACTATCTTGCAGCAAAAACTTTTGGTGTGCCCCAAACCACTTTGGAAAGAAAAGTAAAGATGCTCCGTGAAAGCTCTAAGGAAGATGTTTCCGCTACAATGAAAATGAGAATTCCATTAGGCCATAAAGAAACAGTTTTTTCTTATGATGAAGAGAAAGAGTTGTGCAATTATATCCCGAATTATCTATGAGACAACCTGAAAGAACATCAGGTGCGCGTGCTGCTGGATTTTACAAACAGGCGGTTGATAAGTTTTTCACTTTCTAAGGAAGTGTTTATGGTGAACATCAATTGACAACTGACAGAGTCCATAATTGTGACGAAAGAGGAATTTACATTGTACCCAAGCCTAAGTAAAAAGTAATAACTAAAAAATGTCTTAACCAATTTGGGGCCATAACTTCTGCAGAAAGATGTACGACCATTACAGTCGAAATAATGTTTCAGTGCCAGTGGCCAATATATGCCACCCATGATGGTGTTTAAAAGATAGAGGATTTAACCGCAGGTGGTGATAAATGCTGCACCTGGAGCTGGGGAGTTTGCAGTGATTTTGGCTGGTTGACAGCAGAGTTATTTCTGGAATGGTTTAAAAAGTTTATCGAGTTAAGTGGAGCCATAGTCGAACGACCTGTTCTGTTGCTGTTGGATGGGCATAGAACCCACACACAAAATATTGGTCTCATAAAAGAAGCTCGATCCCATGGAGTTATCATTTTCTGTTTCCCCCCACATACAACTCACCGTCTTCAGGTTGCTGATGTTGCGTACATGAGACCATTGAGCACATATTATGATCAACAAATTACAGCTTGGCTTTGCAGCAATTCAGGAATGGTTGTCACAGTTCGGCAAGTTGCTGAAATTTTTGGGAAAGCTATCATACAAGCTTCTTCTATGTCAACGGTTGTAATAGGGTTTAAAAAATGCGGAAATTGGCCATATGATTCATCAGTTTTCTCAAAAAATGTTATTTGGAGTCGAATGATTTAAAAAAAAAAACTTTGTTTGACTTTTTTTTCTAATTATTTTTTTTGAGCCACCATGCCATCTCCTATCCAGACTACTCACTGCCAAGTGCCGATTGAAGCGACCAAAACAAGTTTTCCTGCTTCACCCTATCAGTTCGGTCCCGTTCAGACACAGTCCTATTGAACGGAAGGAGCTCTGCTTCGCCTTGTGCCATGACGTCCCGATTTTACGGGAGTCGCCTATCCACGGTTCTTCGTCTGGCGTGGTAGATTAGCGGAACTGAAAATTTATCCTGTATCAGACTGCATCTGTCTACAAAGAGGAATGCCTCTGTTGGAATGAACCCGCTCAAGCGCGCACTTTCATCGTTCGGATAGAACGCCCCGAAAATTAAATTGTTGGTCGAAGACATAGCTCTTGCAATGTGACCTCGAACTAGTTTTATTACGAAATTGTCAATTCTGTTGATTCGAGCCCCGTTGTATAAGACCTCGATGGAATAATAATGCATAAGAAGATTAGGCTGTTCGATATAAGCCGGTACAGCGTCGTAAACACTGCCGCTCGAACACCTGAAACTTCTCCATCTGGGAAGGGGCAACGTTGAACCACACAGGGAAACCATAAACGATCATCGGTCGTATGAGGGCCATGTAGCAAATTGCCTTCACTCTGGGGTCAATCCGACTAACTGTCGAAATACATGTAAATATTGAACTACTAAATACCGAGGTACTTCACTACACTTTTGCTCACTAATGGCTGCCCGTGAAGATCAACGATAACCATCTTGTCCCAATTCTTGTACGTATACCTAGTGGCCCTAGCCAACGGAGTTCGGAACAGAATTATCTCCGACTTATGGACATTTATTTTCAGTTTCCAGTCGTCGCAATATCGCTGAATCTTGTCGAAATCACGCTGCAAGAGAATTCTAATAACCTCAACCTTTCGGGCCGTTCTGTACGCAATTAGATCGTCGGCGTACGCAATTGCCTTTGTAAGACTACATATCAGATCGTTGGTGTAAATCCTGAAGAGAATCGTCGAATTCACCGCTCCTTGTTGAAGACCATTTTTAATTAAGAAGGATGTGGTAGAAGTTACATTGCCACTTTTGACTACAAACTTTCTACCGTTAAGCATATCATAAAGTATGTACAACAATGGCTTGCTTATGCCAAGCCTGCTCAGTTTTAGGTAAAAACCGTGTAACCATACGGTGTCAAAGGCCTTTTCCAAATCAACCAGAACAGCACCTGTGCATTATTGTTTTGATTGATTCGATTGGATATCACAAATGAGTTTAGACGCAGCATGAATTTTGTCATGACCAGCCTTGAACCCGAACTGTTTATCCGGAATTATTTTGTTGTCCGCAGCCCACTTAGTCAGAGCCCCATTAATGTTTTTTTTGAAAACTTTGCTTATGCTCGGAAGAAGACTTATCGACCGAAGATGTGACGGGTTGGAGTTGTCCTTTCCCTTTTTCGGGAGAGGATGATTTATATCTGTATATAGTCAAAGGTACAACCTCAATTTGATAGTTATAAAATTTTAAAAAAAATTGTAATTGTACATAAATTAGAAGACCAAAATGTAACATGTCTAGAAATCAACATCGACAGACGTTACGCTGGTCAAGAAAAAATCAAAGGCATTTTAATTAATTCTTATCAGTTTATAATGTGTTCGTAAATAAACAATAACTAAAATAAAATAGTGTATAGGATAAAGAAATACTACTTACAGTTTATCATTGGAAGCTATAGACCAAATAGTTGATTCTGAAAAAAAAAATTAAATTTATAATAAAGAATAAGTTTTTCAGAGAAATAAGAAATATTTGTTTAGTGAATTTAATGATGGTACATACGTTTGGAGATCTTAATTAAATGTTTTTTCTATTTCTGTTGTGTTTTAGATTGTTTTCAAGTCACTCTACAAAGTCAACCTTAAACCTCATTTAGTTAAAAACTCCAACTACTTGACGTGCAAAACAAAAGTAGCCTTGGTATTGAAAACTGTCAAAAATAAACAGCCTTTTAAATGCTTTAATAAAAATCGACCTAATATTTTTCTCCGATATGATAAATACTGACGTAGCTGTATCTCCAGCCGATGTTAAACTAGTAGAACAATCCAGCTTTAATTATATCACTTAATATAAATGTGTGCAATATCCCTTATACGTCAAATGAAAAACTTGAATTCAATTTTAAAAAATGTAACTTTAATGAACTAACTAACTTTTTGTGTAATGTTGACTGGAATCAACTGCTCCTAAATCGTAATATTGATGACATGTGTCTGAATTTGTATAGTATTCTTTTTAACTGTTTTTATGAAACTACGCCATTAAGGAAATCTCGCTATAAATCTAATACTCCACCATGGTTTGACACTCAATTAAAAAACTTAAAAAATAAAAGAAATAAGGCATGGCTACAATTTAATAAAACTAGAGCAGAAAAAGACTTCAGGATTTACTCCGAACTAAAAATATTTTCATTGACTACTCCAATATTCTATACTCTGACCATATTATAAAAATTGAAAATGAATTGAAACAGACCCCAAAAAACTTCTGGGATTTCGTGAAAAGTAAAAGAAAAACTGACGGTTACCCAAACTCTATGTCTTTTATTAACACAACAAGTCCCTCCCAAATAATTTCAAATATGTTTGCTATTTTCTTCAAAGATGCTTTCGATGTGCTTCCTTCTTTTCAAATTCCCGATTCTTTCTTTCCAGCCCAAAATTATCCACACCTTAACTCACTTGAATTGACAATATGTGAGGATTCAATTGTTCGTTGTGACTCAGAACTTGATGACTGTTTTTACCCTGGCCCTGATGGAGTACCATCATGTGTTTTAAAAAAATGTGTGCCTCATTTATCGTACCCTCTGTTTGTTTTGTTCAATGAATCTCTTAGAAGCTCAATTTTCCCACTATTATGGAAAAGTGCATTTATAACTCCGATTCATAAAAAAGGGTCTAAGAATGAAATAACGAATTACCGGCCGATTGCCAAACTTTCCGTCTTTCTTTCTGATTGCGTATTCACAGATTTCAGTAAAGCCTTTGACAAATTGTGTAACAAGACTTTAATCCATAAATTTAAGGCCTTAGGGTTTAATGACAAATTCTTGACGTGGATCTAGTCTTATCTTAAGAACAGAAGTTATAGCGTTACATTCAGAAATGAACTCTCCGACCAATTTTACGTCAACTCTGGTATTCCACAGGGTAGCCATTTAGGTCCTTTATTATTTATCTTATATATGAATGACATAACATCCGTTATAAAAAACTCCTCCGTTTTAATATAATATATATATTATGCAGATGACATTAAAATTTTCAAATCTATTAGTTCGATTAATGACTGCTCAAAGCTTCAAGAAGATCTTCATAGTTTTAGGGAATGGTGCAATACAAACCGACTTTTATTGAATATTGACAAATGTAAAACTATGTGTTTTAAAAGCAAAAAAAAAAAAAATTATAGATTATTTATTAGATTCTTCCTCCCTTTGTAAGCTTTCCGTTTTCTCTGATTAAGACGTTATTCTTGACACCTAACAAGATTCTAGATTTTATTAAACGTTTTTCTCGTGACCTCTTTATGTATCCCTACACTTTCACAACATAGACAATATCTCCAATTTTGTTTTATTTTAAAATTAATTAATGGTTCTATTATATCCGCAACAGCTTTGAATCGTCTAAGTTTTAGCTATAGTCAAACTAGCATAAGAAGACAGATACCTTTATGTCCGAACTTTAGCAGAACTAACTATGGTATGAATAGCTATTTAAATCAATTGATTTCATTCTTGAATAAATTTTATAATTAAATTTTATCTGTTAATGACAATGTTAAAAGTAAACAATTTAAAGAAAGCTTTTTTAATATGTTATAGTATTTATTTATTTCTATGTAAATTAAAATTTTAAATTAAAAAGAGACTGGGATGCGACCCACACTGATAACTTCCCATCCCGTCTGTCGATTTGTCTTGCTTAAAAGTTTGTCTATATGTATTTTTACCAAATTTGCGCACTATTTTTTGTAGATTTTATTTTTTATGAATAAAACGGATTGTTGGATTTTTATATAAAAATTACTGAATATTGAAAACAATATTTGCTTTGAAATAAAATAAGTTTTAAGCAAATATTTTTAATTTTTGAAAAGCTATTTGAGCCGAAAGTAAATTTTTACCAAGTTTTAGTAGGTATTGTTTTTTTTTAGAGTTTTATTTTTTATAAAAAAAACTGTCAATTCGATTTATCTCAAAATTTGTCCTAATGTTGAAAACAATATTTCTTATAAGAAAAAATTAGTTAGAACCTATTATCTCAAAGTTTTTCAAAGATATTTGAGTCGAAAATCAATTTTTACCAACTTTTATACATGTTTTTTTAGATTTTTATTTTTTGTAAAAAAAATTATATTTTTCTCAAAATTTTATCAGATGTCAAAAACCATTATTCTTCGTTGCACAAAATTGTTTAAGAGATGAAATCATATTTCAGTCGTAAAATTTCAGACGTGAAAAATTTTTTTTTTCAGTTTTATTGATTTATAAAAAAAACGTTATATTGATTTTTTTCAAATAATATACCTGTTTGGTATCACGTTACAATATATTATATAAAATTTAATTCAAGTCTCTAGCGTATTTGGTTCGTAAGATATTTAAGGTTAACCAAAATGTTCACCTTTTTTTTTTAAACTGCTATGGTAAAAAAACCACCCACGCAATTTTCTTATAAGCCCTTTCTGCACCTTTCTGCCTTATTATCGGTATAACAAAATTTATTTGAAGTTGATATCTCTTCTAGTTCTTGAGCTATGGACGACAAAAAAAACGTCGCGAACGTACGGACGTACAAACGTACGTACACACGCACGCACAGACATCTTTCTAAAAATCTTTTATTTTGACTCTAGGGACCTTGAAACGTCGAGAAATGTCAAAATTTTCAATTTGACAAATCGGACCCATTACAAAAACTTCCTATGGGAAGTTAAAAATTATGTTAAAAGCTATAAGTTTATATTAAAGTTAGATAATTATCGGATTAAATAAATAAATAAATCTCACAAATAACAAAATTTTAAAAAGGTTTGACTCTTCTTCTTCTAACTCCAACATTCCCAAAGAAAATTTTAAACTTCAGTTACAATTTAAAGTAAAATCATAAGTTTTTGAAAACAATTTTAATTAAAAATGCAAACATTTCGGATTTACTAGAAATTGAAGAAAAATACTACTATGTTAAAATTTTACCATTTGTTCACAAGAATTACAGTGGCCGACAAAATGACGTTTGTTTAAGTTGCACAAACAAAAAAAAAAACACTTTTTTCGCTTTAACATTTTTCTCTCACATCAGATTTTAAAATACCCTTTTTAAAATGGCTAAAGACAACCATGTAATGCAAAGTTATCATATTCCGTAACAACAAATTGTGTAATTATTTTACAAAGTACGATCCTTTATGTTGAACAAATTAATGTCTCACTTAGTTTTCAAAACTTCTCATAATGATGGCATAATTTATGGATCTACATTTAACTCTATCTGATCTTCAACAGTATTTTTATACTTTATTTTCAATATATTCTAAAACCATGATGTTATAATATTAAGACTCTGAATTCGTACATTTGAACATTCGAACATTTTCAAATGAAATGTCTAAGTAAAGGATTGTAAATTTAGAAAATCGTTACGAGTTTGATTGAAAAATAACTTTTTCCTAAATTTACATATCCTCGAAAAGCCTACAAAAAATAACAGTAGATTAATGGTTAGTGTGTAGGACTACCGTCTACGGTTCAAACCCTGACTGTGCCATCTAATGTATTTTTCATGGGTACTGTCCAATAAAAGAAGGCACTAAGGAAATCCAAGCGATCTTCTTGGCGATCTTTCTGTGGCACGATAGAAGAAACTTCTGAAGCCTCTAGGTTAAGGAAAATTCTTTGAACTAGTCTAGCTATGACAAGCTGCTTTAAAAATGCAGACGGCTCCTGAACAAATTCAAGTAATGAATCGCTGAACTTACTATTGCACACTCACTTTCCTGGTAGTTCTCTTACCGAAACTTGCAACATTTATATACGTTCAAGTGTTCAAGTTCAAATACAAATATATCCACAAGGTCTGATCACAAGGGATAAGCTACAATGGGCTCTCAACAGCATCAAACCATTTAAATCTGCAGGACCAGATGGAATAATACCAGCCGAATTACAAAAGACTTCTGATATAATTGCACCAATCCTTGAGGCAATTTTTACCAGCTGTCTTTACCTTGTCCATGTTCCCTCGGCATGGAGAGAAGTTAAAGTTGTTTTTATACCTAAAGCAGATAAATGCTCCCAAGTTAACCCTAAAGATCTACGACCTATAAGTCTATCATCATTCCTTCTTAAGACCCTGGAAAGATTGATCGATATTCATTTAAGGGCACGTATCGATACAAGACTTCTGTCTTCGTCTCAACATGCCTACTGTAAAGGTAAATCGTTGGAAACTGCGTTACACACTTTAGTACGCACCATCGAATATTCCCTCCATCATAAAGAGTTCACTATGGTTGCTTTCCTTGACATCGAAGGTACCTTTAACAACGTGCAAACATCTGCAATCACATCTGCACTAACATCTCTAAATGTAGAGAGTTCGATTCGGGAGTTAATTCATTTAATACTTCTAGCAGACGATTCGTTAGTAGAGGGACACCGCAAGGTATTCTTCTATCCCCTCTCCTCTGAAACATAGTGGTGAATGAAATCCTAACTAGTCTGGATGCGGAGGGTTTCAGAGTGATAGCATATGCGGACTACGTTGCTATAGCAGTTTCAGGAAAGCATCTTTAAATCCTAAAGGAACTCTTACAAAATGTCTTGAATAGACTAATACTTTGGGCTGATCGGTGTGGACTGAGTTTTAACCCACACAAAACCGATCTGGTCTTATTTTCGAGGAGATACAAAATTCCATTCGTCAACCTTTCCTTACACCTCTAGACATATTTTTTAAAAAAATAGCTGCAAGCTCTGCTATTCGCCTCAAAGCTTCGTCGCAGTGGACTAACAACAACATTGTCTACTCCGTAATTCTAAGGTACTTAGAATCAATTCCAAAGCACACAGACTACATCATCCCCCAACTACAATTCGATAGAAACTTCCAGATTTCTATACCTATCAGATCTTTTTGGGAGGAAAGGACATTCTTGGAGTATGAGTCAATCCATTTTTACACAGATGGGTCAAAAACAACAGAAGGGGTTGGTGTACCGTGTTGCAGGCGGAACTTTTGGTGATAAAAGAAGTCTTGTCTTATCTCAAAGAAAACGTGATATCAAAATCTGATATCCGTATTTTCTCTGATAGCCAGGACGCTATAAAATCTCTGCTAATGCAAAACGCTGTGATGAGGGCAGGCACCAGGTGGAACAACATCACCACGTGTCAAGTCACAAAAAACATCTGGCCAACACTCGATTTAAAACGTTCAAGGTGCTTGCTCTCTCTAAGCAGATCGCAAATAATCTCGATAATAAGTGTCATAACCGGACACTGTCTAATAGGAAAGCACGCCACGAGACTAGGCGTATTCTCAAATGACTTTTGCAGAAGCTATTTGGACGAGAAAGAGGAAGAAACGGTTCTTCATCTTCTCTGCACATGCCCTGCTCTAGCTCAAAAACGCAAGAATTACCTAAGAGAATTCTTCTTTACGAACTGATCGATCTAAATCATATCGGTATAATCAGCCTCTCACGTTTCGTAAGGGACTCAAGCTGGTTTCATTAAGCTTAGCAGGAAGCCTCAAGATTCATGTGGTATCACAATGGGCCATTAAACTGGCCTAAGTGTGTCCGTTTCCATCTTGGACAGCCGCTATAACCTAACCTAACCTAATTGTCCCTTGCGAGGTATTGACAAATACTCCAAGAGTGATTCTTGTCATGAAAAGTAATTCTCTCAATTTAGCCGTTTGGTCCCCTTCATCACGGCAACATTACTCGCGTTGTAAGTCACTAGGCGCTATTTTGCAATGGACTGTTGCGAAATCTTATGTATACTTATTTATCTTTAAAATCTGACAGGACTAATAGATTTTAAAAGCGGATTTAAAATAAAGCCATCAAAAACCATATAATAGGTAAAATTTAATTGCCACGTACAATGTCTTAATGACCAGTGTAATAATACAATAAAGTCCTTAAGCTCGTGGATTTTTTTTTTTTAATTTTTCAAGAGCTTACATGAACCCGATGCTCATAAATAAGTTATTTTTCTAAGAGTTTATTTTTTTTGTTATTAAATTTAAATCGATAAAACATAAATTATAATAGTTAAAACATAACAGCACCAAAGCCATATTTCATATACCTAACATAACATGCCAAACATCTTAAAATATGAAAATGCCCTTCCATTACAATTCTCCACAATTAAAGTTCTCTTTAAAATTATACTAAACATTTAAGGAACCTACATTTTTATTTCAATTTATAAAAAATCACTTAGAAAATAAAAGAAACAACTCCCTAAAGGATATCAATTCAAGAGGCATTGAAAGGCATCATTTACTTTATCCATATCCGTGTCATGAAATCTGAGTAAATAACTATTCGTGTTCGAAGTAAATTCCATATCAAGTGGTCGTCTACTATGGTATTTTAAGAGAACACGCTATATAATATACCTACTTACCTACCTTACCTACATTCCTTTACCTACCTACCTACCTAAGTACTTGCCATAGCTTCGAGTTGTAAAATGAATTAAATTAAAACTTGATGCACTTTACAAACACACAAGTATTTGTAAGGTAGGTACATTTCTAAAATAGGCAAAGAGCATGAGAATTTAAGTCCTTAAAAAATATTTTGTCGACTAGAAGTCTAGAATTTTAATCAAGTTTATATATTTTTTTAAATCAACAATAAAACTGCACTACTGGAATTCAATAGACGGCTTTTAAAAAGGACTTTAAAAATATTGCATGCTAAAATTATGTATATTTTCAAATGTTTATAAACAATTTTTCAATTTAAATCGTTTCTTTAATGTTGGCAATAAAATATTTAAATGCTCAAAGGCACTCTAAGGAGGTAGAAGGATGATGATGATGACAAAACATGAAAGGTTGTCAACTTTGAGAGTTTTGTTTATTTTGATTAAATTAAATTTTATGTGTCGTGTTTATTTACACATTTTTATCTGTATGAGTATGAGTATACGAGTATAATAATTAATTTTATTCAATAAACAAAGAAAATCTTATGAATTTATAAAACAAGTCATCCCGATGGAACGAGAATGGGAATTGTTAATCTTGTGCATATCAATTTTTCTCTGTCAAATTTTGTAACAAAACACAAACGTCAACTTGTCTACATATTCTCTCTCTCATATATAATGCCACATGAAATATCATTCTTTGCTTTGAGTCCTTGAATCCTTTTAAGCCTTCCCTGATAAGCCAATCAGTTATACACATACCTACGAGTATAGATACAACAACCGGGAATGTAAAACAGATGATGCTTTCGTGTCTACCGGAAACCATTTTACCATACATCCGAGTGGGCCGGATATTGTATAGATATATCTAGAGACACTCGTGTATGAGTGTGTGTTTTTGTCGTTTAAATTGCGTTATAACGCTTTAAAATATTTTGAAGTTAATAAATGATTGTCAACGAAGACACGACACTTCCATGTTGGAACATTATGCACACACATGTTTAACATAGCGCAGCTTAGCTCCAGCTCAGCTCAACTCAGCTCAAATCAACTCCACACATAGTATGATATTGCATTAATGTAGAAGCTAGCTGTGGCTGCATACATACGTAAGTACACGTGTGTGTCATGCGAGTATAGCTAAAATACACAGATTTGTGAGCTTGCAAAATATTATTATTCTGCTTTTTTATTTCGTCCTGTCTGTCATGGAAGTGGAATACAACATCACTCACGCTCCAGGAGAGGTACCTATACCAACCAACCTACTTCGTGCCCACCTTCCCTACGCCCTAACCTACTTCCTGCTCCACTTCCATTCTTCTTGTTTTGTGTGAATTGTGCCAGAGTGTGAAAGGTGCGAATCTGGTTAAGTAATGACAGAAAATAAATCCAATTTAAACATTTAGGTGAACTTTTTGTTTAATGAAGTTGATGTTAATAAATTATGTTTTTGTTGTTGTAGCATTTAATCAGGACACCTGATGGTATATGCAAATATACATACATATGTATGCAAAGTGGAATTGTGATGGAGCTGAATTGAACGGAAATATTCACAAGAAGAATACAAACACACCGTATGAAATGAGAATGTGTATATATTTTGAGTCATAGGTGGTGTATTGAAAAAAGGTCTGAAAACAGTTTGGAACGGGTAAGATATTCACTGTGTTATCATTAATCTATTTTTAATCTTTTCTTTTCAAAAACGACGTATGTACTCTGGCAGAATTTCTATATTTTTTCAATGGGAACTTATTGTAATCAGTCGGATTTGTCGAATTGAAAATAAGAATCTATATAGAAGATCTTTAGAGAGATGTCTGTGCGTACGTGTCCGTACGTTCAGGAAGCTTTTTTCGTCGTCCATATCTCTAGAACCAGCAGAGACATCGGCTTAAAATAAATGTGTTCACACAAATAATACTCCAGAAAGATACACAACAGAACTTAAATAAAATTGAGGACATGGTTTATTTGCTTAACCCATAACCCTCTCTCGAGCCCATAGTGACTTGAATTATATTGTATATCACATATTATGAAGTGATACTAAATTAGTCTATTTTTGAAATAAAAACAATCAACGGTATTTTTTGTATAAATCACAAAAACTGGAAAAAAATAAATGCCACCTCGAATATCTTGCTAACAAAACATGATTTTATCTCCAAAATAATTGTATGCCACGAAGAATAACGTATTTGACATCTGGTAGAATTTGTTAAAAAAAAATAAAAAAAAAAGAATTACTAAAAATTATTTTCAAGTTTCAGCCAAATGTATACAAATCCAACAGTCCATTTTTTTTAGAAAAATTAAAATCTACAAAAAATAGGACGCAACATTTTTAAAAATTGATAGGCAATTCTCGATCTCGTTAGCAAAAATAAATTTTGTAATCAAACTATATCATCATTGGTAATTTTAAGTAATTTTTGTTTTGAAAATTCAACTGACAACTTTTATAAAAAAAAGATGAAAACCAAACAAAAATGTAAGTAAGTTGGAAAAGAATGCTAAAGCCTACTGGGACATAGAAAAGATTATCAAAAATAAAAACAGACAAATTTCAAATCTTCAAAACAATGATGAAGTTGTTTACCAAAATTCAGATAAAGCCATTGTCTTTGCAACAACATTTTTGAAAAATCATTGCATTCCTCAACACCTTAGTGATGATCCTACTAAAGTACTAGTTAGTGAAACAGCAAACACAGTTCACTCACAAATTACTGAAACTCTTAGGGATTAGTATATATCCAGGGAGGACGTTAAATACATCAAAAAAAATCAAAAATCTCAAACTTTTCGAAAATGAAATGTAAATTTTTTTTTTCACATCGTTGATGAGCTTCAGATATTTCCAAATAAACAATTTGGATTCAAAACGCATCACAGTACAACTCAGCAGGTATTAAGAGTCTGTGAACAGACTAAGAAAAATCGATCTCTTGGTAAATCGACTGGGCTTAATCTCCAATTGTGCACAAGATGGTATATTTCAGGTTTCCTTCGTATCTTGTTAAAATTATCCAAAGTTTTTTGCGTCAACAACTTTTTGTCTAACTAATACGAAGCCATCTATGGTGTCCCACAAGGATCAGTACTAGATCCTTAACTGTACAATATTTATACTTCTTATATTCCTAGATTACTAGGTTGTCAGATATCCATATTTGTGGATGATACGGGCATCTTTTCTCGCATAAATTTAGTCTTACCATTGTGACAAATTTAAAAAATGCTATAAAATTGATGACAAATTACTATACTAAATGGAAAATAAAACTGAATGCTGACAAACTACAAGCTATCTTTTTTAGTAGAAAAAAAAATTAACTAACCTTTAATGGTGTAAATGTTAAATGGGATCCAAGAATTGTTCAAAACCTCAGGAATAAAAGTGTTCCGTTGTCCTTGACTTAGATATGGATGCTGCCTTTGATTCTATATGGAACAATGGACTAATCAATTGATAACGCTGGAATTTTCTGAAGCCTTTATACGAATGATAGTCATTTATCTGAGTTCTAGGACAGCAATGATTAATATTGCTTCTGAATGCTCAGAAGAGTTTTCAGTCTTTAGGGGGGTACCTCAAGCATCATTACTTTGTCCAGAACTTTTCAATGTACTCGTATATCTTTATGATTTTCCATTTAGTAACCCAGGAAATGAGTGTGGAGCCTTTTTGTATGCAGATGACGCTAAGATATTGTCAAGTGCAGTAAGGCCCCCCGATGCACCAGATAAATTAAAAGATTCCGTGCCCACTTTAACGTCGTACCTCAACTCTTGGGGATTAGTACTTAAGGCAGGGAAAAGTAGCATAACATGTTTTAGAAACGTTTATGGCAAAGGACATCGTAACCTAACTAACCTAAAACTACCCTTTTACGAAAAAGCTTCTCTGCCTGTTCTAAGAGGATAATGATATCAAATGTGGTTAATATTAATTACAATATAATACCAAATATATGTTAATATATTGTATCTCAAAATACAACATAGGCTCTTTGTTTTCTATATATATTATAAATCTAATCATAACACAGCAAAATTTTAATAATTTATTCTTCTTGTTTTTTCATAAATATCATTATATATTAAGTAGAAATGATTATCATACGCTGATGCAGTTCTCTGATGTAGTTCTAGCCATAAGCTCAATCTAGGCCATAAGAGCCATAAAGTGAACATATGAAATTAAAAGGGAATTATAAACAAAATTAAAATAAAAAAGCACTTATATTTGTTTTGCTATAAACATTTATTGTATATAATAACTAAGCTTAACCAGATACAATTATTGAAGTCGGTTATCATGAATTCAAAATAATTTAATCATAAATTATCAAATGTATATTAATGTCTCAATAAAAACAAAATGAAAAGAAAAATGAATAAAAAAAAAAACGAATGCAACTTGAAAACCGTAAAGCTCCGACACTAATACGTTACCAAATTTTCTAAGGCTCTCTTCGTATTCAGCATGGATCATTATTTATAGACACCCTTTAGAACTCTTTCGTTGCCAGCACATTCAATCGATTCAAAATTTTAGCTAAGTCAAGCCAATGTTATATCTTATTCTTACAAATATGGATTAAGTGATAATTGTCAAATTTTATTTTAAGACTAATATAATTACAGGATAAATAGTGACCATTCGTTCGGGCACAATTTATTTTCAACAGGTACATTTTTAAAACGTTTGGTTTTCACTTTGTCTTTTTGACAACTGATGTCACTTGATTAAGCTAAGTTTGTTTTAATATTTTATAATGAAAAGACTTACTCCTGAACAAAATTTGCAAGTGGATCAAATTTATGTACGACGTATCGCTGCGTCCAATATTGGGTCTACCCATTTTATCGTTCCATTAAACATAGCTGTATTATTTTTTGTGGGATTATGTTAAGTCACTTTACGACGCAAATAAGATCGAAACGTTAGACGCCTTCAAAAAAAATATGGAAATTTCGAATTGGGTCGTACTGCCAAACATAAGCATAATTACAAACCTTTATCTTTAAAATTCTTGGTTATAAAATTAAATTATATGCGTTTTATTTCTTCTTAAAAACTACACTTTTAATAAATCACCCTTGACAAGTATTTACATACATATTTGGTGTCGCATTTTTTATTTCAACCAAATTTAATTTTCGAAAAAGCTAACGTATTTGTCTTTTAAAGTGAAGATTTTTCCAAGGTTTGGTTTGAAAATTCATTTGTTGTCCTTAAATATAAATAAAACTTCACAAGACTCTATTTCCAGGCAGGGCGCTTTTCATTGTTTTTCTGTCCGTACCCAAAGTCCATTAAAAATTCTCATCACATAGAATTTACGACACCCAAAGGAACAATGAAAATGTTTTGTCCCTTTGTAGTATAGGTACATATATATTTTTAATTTGTCTTACACCAAATCCCGGAAGGTTTATTTCTTTTTTTTTTTATTTTTGAAGAACGACCAACAAAACGAAAAAATTAAAAATAATATAAAAGTGATTTATTGAAGAATTTTTGAAAGCAAAGCAAAAAATGTTTCAAAAAAAAAGTAATCATCTTTTTTTGAAATTTCTTTTAACATTTGTGGCATACCACAATATGCCTAGCCTATATGCCTACTAGTTGAACTGATTTTATTTTGTTCTCCTTATTTAAAAGTCTAGGATTTTTTGGAGTCTTTTCTAACTTTAAGAGTATATTAAAGCTTCTGTGGGAAGCTCGCTCGAACACCAAGACTCTTTGAATTTAAATGTTAAAATTATGAAAAGAATTTTTGATTATGAACTGTACACAGATAGTTTTGAATTTTGAAGCAGCAACATTTGTATGATATTATTTTCCATTTCTTGTTCCCCTAACCTTAATTTTCACCACCTCCAATCTGTTAACCTTTTATAAGCAATTAAACCTTCCTATCACGTTTAATATATAAATCCTTTTGACCAGAAAACACCTTAACCACTATTGTGTTATCCCGCAACGTGCGACGACACCGACACGTGCAAACATCATTGCTCCCATTTTACAACATCCTGAAACATTTCCATTTTCTATCCTTATAAAAGGGAATCCCAACACCAACAATAACAACAACGAGGAACAACTAAATATAAATAAATAAATTCAATAGCTTCCTTCCGTATCTTAAGGTTGGTCTAGTTCTTTGTTTTTTTGTACCAATTGTCTAACTCTTTTTGGCATAAGAAAAAGGGGTTTAACGGAATTCTTTTCAACTTTTACAAGGAACATACTTACAAAAAATAGGGTAGATTGTATCCAACCAACAAACCAACCAACCGACAGGACGACACGACCAAGAAAATCAAACAAAACCAAGGGCATGGATATGAACAGGGACAAGGACAAGGGCAGAACCAGCGGGGTAAGGCAACTTCATCCAAAGCGATATCATAAATTTTATTGGATAATTATTTTATTTCTTTAGTGTTTTTTCGGTTTTTTTTTCTTCTGTTATTTGTGCTCTAAGGAATCCTTTTGGGATACTAAATTAAAGCTTATTTTTCTTAAAGGAGTTAACCGAATTCTTTGAACTTCTCTGGAAGTTTGAATTTTATTGCATTTGGTGAAAATAAAAGAAAAGAAAATATAAAATGTACGGAATTGTTAAGGAAGTACTTCAAGCATTCGTTTGAGGGTTTGAGAGAAGAAAAAAAAACTGTAAAATTCCAAGAATCTCTAATTGGTTTACAACTGGAATATATTGTTTATATATTTTTTCTGTATTCTGAGAACTATGCCGTCTCGTAAGTTTATCTTAAGATAAATAGAATGGGGGAGATAATTTTTGGTGAAAATCAAGAAATTCCAGAGCTTTGAATTACAAAAGATTGAGATTCAAAAGATAGTTGGGTATCTATAAATAAAAATACAAAAATGTTAACAATTCTGAGGATGTTCAATACAAAAATCTTAAATGAAATGACTCGAATTCACTGATTCGATTTTATTCAAAATATTACATGTTTTAGCTTTTTTTCATACAAATTTTAAAAAAATTTGAATTTTCTTTCACAGCAAATCATATGTTGTGATTGAGTAGGTTGAGTTTAAAATAAAAAAATATGTTCAGGAGGGAAGGAGGACCTAAAATAGGTAATAATAGTTGCAATAGTTTTTTTTTTTTTTTTTATTTTATGTAAATGTGATGAAAATATACGATATTCCCAGAATCTGTAATGTACGGAAGAAATAGGAAACATCTATAAAAAAATTCTAAAGCTTATCTTAAAAGATTTGGGAAACAATACTTTAACATTCAACAACTAAGCAAAAAAGGAGCTCTTAAAAAACAGTGATGCACAGAACATAGAACGTCTTTTTAAACATAGAGCATATTTGGTTTGGAATTCGCAACTCACCCCATGGACAAAAATCTTGATAATAAATAACTAAACTATACGTGTGATTACTAGTCCTAAGAAACTAGGGAAATATCAGCAATACTTATAAAAAATTGATAAATATACTATGGAAAAATAAAGTTTAATAATGAAAACATTCAAGTATCAACTATTAGTTAATTATTAGTTAGTTACTTTAAGACAGCAGCAATTTATTACCCTCCTCTACTCCTAAAGTTGTTAGGGCATTATGTCCTTCCCTATTGGTGGCGATAATGGAAATCTGAGATTATAACGATAATTGATAATGGCTATACCAATCAGGAAACAAATACAATTCCGACAACATATGGACTATTTGGTAAGTTATTTTATTAAAAGAAATCATATATGTAAGTGTCAATGGTGATGTCCATTAATTTTATCATTGATTGAAGCGGAAATAAAAGAAACAAAACATTCTAAGCTCGTGAATAAAAGAACAAACTAGAACGAATTCAGATTTTATTTCAAAGTCTTAACAACCCACGAAAACAATTAATGTGCTCAGTACTCCATTTATTTCGAACTTAAAGTAACCAGAAATGTTTATATCCTGTCAAAATAAAAGAGTTGATTTTGGAAAACAAAAATGATAAGGCAGTCTTTTATCGTCTAAATAATGAACTTAAAAAGGAATAATCGAATTCAAAAATTATTCACGGAGTAGATTTTTAAAAAATCTGAACATCGATGCTTCTACCAAATACTATTTCTGAAAAGCCGCAAAGTGTCTTAGAAGACTCCTGGTACAAAACTCGTCAATACAATCTCAAGAAGGCAATGGGTCAGAAACTAATGAACTTGCTTAACATCTCGGGAATATTTTTAAGCTATTCCCAACAAATTTTGACAATACCTTTAGGTGAGGTCCTTTAAGGGGCCCTGGGCACTTTTTGAAAATGGGGTGCCTGTAATATTATATAAAAATGTTATGTTGTGTAATAAAGGTATAAGAACAATATATTGTCACAGACTATATTTTTTCAGATAAAAGAAAGGAATATTTATTGAAGGGGTCTTTTTTTGATTTTTGACTAACAAAATCATTGATTACATCTTCAAAATCCTCATGCTTCTGAGAATGTCGCTTTCGATTGACGTTAACGACAAACATGTCAATCTTCTTGAATCATTGTAGCTCTGAGTTCGTTTTTGATTTTTTTTTACTTAGAGAAGGAAGGTTCCCAACTGCAATAATTGGTCACCATCATACTTAGGAAAACTCTTAGTGCAATTTCAACATTTGGAAATTCATCATTAATTTTATTAGTTTTTAAAAAATTATAAAGCCTTAGAATGTGTTCAGTTTTTTTCATTTTCATGTTGACTAATTTTCAAGTAGTTTTTTGAATTCAGGGATTCAGCTTGTAGTTTATCTCCATTTACATCTTTGGTGTAAAATTTAGCAACAAAAATTGAAGTTCTCTTTTAAGTTTCTGAATTCAGATTTTTTAATCGAAAAAAAGTCAAAACGTTGGCCAATCTTCGTACACGAATCTAGTAGCTGTTTCAAATGAACGCTGAGTGTGTCTACCATGGGAAGAAAGGTTTCAATTTTAAATCTTTCGTTCCCAGTCAGAATTATTGAGGGTCCAGAGCCGTCAAAAAAAGTCTGGCGTGAACTTCTACACCTCATCCTTTCAGAAAGGTCCTTATATTGGGAATGCGGGTTATTTTGTCTGGCTGATGAATCAAAGTTATTAAAATTGTTCCTAAGCCCAATTATAAATTCATCTATTGCAATTGCACTCAGCAAATTTATTGCAACAATCAGTATAATATTATGTTTTTGAAGTAAAGTACTTATTTTATTAATTCTTTGCAATATACAGTTCAAAAAATCTGTAAGTATGGTAAATTCATGCTTGGACAGTTTTTTGCAAGAACTACATGCTTCCTATCTGGCCTGTCGTGCCTGTCCCAAGTCGTTCGCGATAGATATCAAAGCTTCTTCAATTTCTTGATGATCTATATATAAGTCACTTAGTGCATCAGCTCGCACCGACCATCTTATTTGAGAAAGGCTTTTTAAAACTTTTTTTTGACCTAAATGAGCAGAGCAGTCAACACACTCCATCGATGAGAAGATACCGAAAAAAAGTCATACAATTTTTGAATAATTCAATTGGTTGCTTCTAAGACACACCCAGCGGCATGCACTCCTACAAAGTTTAATGAGCGCCCTGCACATGGTACAAAAGTGGCAAATTTTCATTTTTCTTTTATTCTTGCCTGCAGTCCAAAATACCTTCCTGACATATTTGCCACGTTGTCGTAGCTTTGGCCTCTGCAATCTGTTATCGAAAAGTTACAGATACAGTGATATTAAAAATGTGTATGTGTTTTTTTTTCTTTCTGTCAGAAAGAAAACTGCCTTGTCACTCAGTTAGTTATTAATATTTCTGTTTTAATTTGAATATAATTTCGCAGGGAATGTGATTTAAATTGTTCAGCAAAGGTAGTTGTTCAGCAAGGAAAGTACGAATTCTGATCTTTCTTTATGCATCTAAAATTGTATCGAAATATTTTTTTTTTCTTGAAAATAGACCAAAAGATGTTAAGTTATGTTTCAGCAATTTGGGGGCCCTGGTCCTGGGCCCAGTCGTAAAGAGGGGTAAGCCCATGTCAACGAGGTAATCCACCAATAGAAGAAACATAACCAGTTAACTATTTGGGGTTTTAAAAGTATAGAGTTGTAATTCGACATCTGTCAATTTTATCAGTTGAAAATTTGACATCTACGAAAATAGATCGTATAACGCACAAGGCATACAAATTGTTAAAACTTACTACAAAAATGCTTATTACATTTTTACAATACTTAAGTATTATAGTGTTGACAGAAATAAATATTTTTGAAGAAGAAAAATCCCTTTATCACATTGATGGTTTTAATATTGAATATATGCATAGAAACGATTCGGGGTTAGGTGGAATTGCTATGTAACCGGTATTTAATACAATACAGAAAAGGCCAACATATATTGCAAAGCACAATCAAAAATTAATTAAGAAAAAGTCAACCGACTTATGCAACAAACGAACTGGATTGCGCTATATGAAATAGAAAATGACGTTAATAAATATAAAACAATTTTCTTTTAAAAATGGAAACTATGTACGCTGATTCGTATGCAAATACAAATGAAAAAAATGTAACTTCTATAAAAATGAAATACTGAACGCAAAACGTGATCCGAAAAAACTTGGAGAATAATAAATGAAATATTGGGTAGGAATAAATTATACAAAACAGTCTTTGTAAAACGTCTAAAGTTTCTGACATTATTGAATTACTTGCTGAGTGTTTCTCAACACAAGCAACGAAGATTGTGCACGTATGTAATGCTAAAAAATCAAGACAGCCTTTTCAACAACGACCTCAATCAATATATGTAGAAGAAGCTGATGAAATCGAAATTTATAATAAACTTCGAAATCTGAATCCAAATAAAAGTCCAAGTGCTGACGGAATAAGGGGATGCGACATTAAACTCAATGTAAATCTGCTAACACCATTGATTCAACAAATTGTAAACAGAAGTTTGACACTAGGGTGTGTACCGAAAATTTTGAAGCCTTCAGTTATTCGTCTCATCTATAAGGAGGAAAAAATCTGAAATTTTTAACTATAAGCCAATTTCGATCTTGTCAATGTCTTGAAGAAGTTGTCTTAAGACGATTAAACAAGTTTATTGGAAAACACTGCTTGCTGCAATCCAATCAATATGGTTTTCAAAAAGGTAAAAATACGGGAAGACTTCTTGGTGAATTTTATAATACTATTAACATGGGACTCAATAAAAACCATCACGTATTGGTTATGTTGGTGGACTTTAGCAAGGCATTTGACTTGTTGAGTTACACTAAACTTTTGGATGTCCTTTACAGAATTGGCATTAGGGGAACTCTATGAAAATGAATGGAGAGCTATTAAATAGGAAGAACATTTAGAGTAAAGGTTGGAAGTTCATGGAGCAAAGAAAGAAGTTGCACACATGGTGTACCACAAGGGTCAAAACTGGGTCCGGTCCTTTTTATACTTTTTACGGATGCACTCCTACGGATTTAAAAGAAAAGCACAGCATTTTCATATATTCATTGTTGTCAGACACATGTGTCATGAAACCGCGATTTCTACGATGCAAGAGGAGTTTGATGAAGTCACTCGAGTGTGCCATGATTTTGGAAAAGTCATCAACGCAAGCAAAACATTTTCCTTCGAAACCCTGAATGTCCGACTTCAAGAAAAAGTGATGCCATTGAATTAGTTCAATCAATCAAATACCTTGGAGTTACAATAGATGAAAACTTTCTGTGGCATGAGCATATTACTATCGTAAGGAAAAGTATAAGGAGTGCTATGTTTGCGTTATTTCATCTGGAAAGATATTTAACAAAAGATGTTCAAAAACAGGTTTACTGTTCACTTCTTGAATCTCGATTAGGATACGGAGTATTAGCTTGGGGAAATGCAGCAAAAACTCATACAGAAAAACTTGTTAATCTACAAAGGAGAATTGTTAACATGATTAATAAAAATCATCTACATTTGAAGTGCCTGCCAGTCGAAAATATATGGAGGATGACAGCAGTTCTTGAATACTACGATGATTTAAGATTTCAGCGACCTGTTTCACATGGTGTAAACACGAGAAGACGAGCGCAAGGTCTGCTTGAAATACCGATGGTATAATTACAACAACTATGGAAAAGGACAACTTAACTATACGATACCATCAATTATGAACCAACTTCCTACAAATCTTAAAAATATTCGTGACTTTAAAAAAATTAAATTTTTTATATTTAAATTAAATTTTAAACAACATGCACTGATAAAAGTAAATTAAAAATGTTTTATGTATCTTTTTTTAAACTTAACCACTGATGAATTTATATTTTTTTTCTTTAATTAATATAAATATGTTTAATATTCAAATCCAATCAATTCAAATACTTTGTAACTTCAACCACCTACAAATTAGAAAGATTCTTGCCCCAGCCACAGCCAAATATTGTGCTTTTAGAGGACATTATGGTTTACATAATCGTCCAACTACGCAAGCAATTGGCAAGGGGTTTTACTGTCGGTATATAAAATAGCAAATGACATCTCCCAAGTACTTAGTGATTTGTCCTTGACAGTCAATTCTTTAGTTTTTCTCCTAAACATATAAACACCTTGAGGTTAAGATGCTCAATGGCTTAATATTATACCCAATTGTCAGTATGGTACTATACATATATTCCCCTACTCAAAATGTCAGCATCTGTTGCTAATGATGAGTCATTAAAATAATATTAATCATTCTTAACGCCCGCTAGCATCAGCCGCCATCACTGTTTCCTGAATGAAATAATACCAAACTGACAAAAGGGGTGATATGTATGCGTATAAATAGGGGTAAGTATAAGCATGATAGGGGTATAAATCTTGTCATTTTGATCAACTTATCATATCAATTATTGTCTTTCAGGAAAAAACCTAATCTAACAATATTCTCAAAGATTAATGTTGTGATGATATTAAATATACCTTTATTAATGAAAAAACATGGAGGGATTCAATGAAAAAGACTAAAAATAGTAAAAGAAAATTTAAGAAACAAAGTATTTGTTATCATTTTTAACTTTTGAATGGAGTTTTCTATAGAATGATACATTTAACCCTTATTTAAATTCAAAGCATACGTCCTTGATTACCATCAAGATTTATCTAACTTGATTTCAATGTTGAAGACAGACTTCATCCATTTTCAATAGAAAGCAAAAAGAAATTCCAACCAAAGGTTAATTCTTTCTTTTTCTTTTATAGTATCGAAATCAACAGAACCTTTAATTCTTCAATCAATATACGAGTATCTTAAATGCCACCCCTATTTAGCATAAGAAAAGAAAAAAAAATATTGATATAAGATGAGAACATATTATACTTCATCAATTTACCCCAAAAAAAGAAAAAACCCAATTTACATCATCGTTATCCTGACACCATATTACCTCCTACATCACCAGATATAAATTCTTTTTTAATTGAAAATTCTTCATCCATTAAGGAATATGCCAAATACATACCCACACGCAAACACTTAAAAAATAGAACACAAAATTATCCTTGAGTTCGAGTATATGCAACAGTATACCGATAATTCTATCCAAAATAGCTATCTGATTCAATTTCTGCTTGAGTTCCATCCAATTCATCCTTTGAGCCTAATTTTTACAAAATTCAAAAACCTACTTATTTTTTTTCCTTTTTCTTCTTCAATCGTTCTTGTTGAAAAGGAAGAAAAAAAAAATGAGAAGAGGATAAGATCCTTGTTGGTACCGAAATCTCTAATGCATTGAAAAAGAAGCATTAATACCCAAATTTCAATAAGCAATACACATCCTCTTCGAATTCTCTATCCACATTCACATTACAAAAACAACGCACTTCAATACACACGAATGCCTAACTTTATCTTATGCTAATCCTTTTTTGCCGACTTAAGATAATGTGATATTAAGTTTGTGAAGCATATAAAAACGAGAAGGATGAGCGAGAGGGACAAAAACGCTACATATTTCGATTTGAGTCAAAACTTAAAGGAAGAAGTTTTCTACTTTCTTAGTAAAAGATTGATGAAAATTTAGTTCATGGCCATTGACTCGGCTAATCTTTCCTTAAAAACAACAAAATCAAATTAGAAAAGCTTTTTGAGTGTACTAACAAGTATTGATAATGTAGTTGATATTGACGATGATATCGATGACATCATTTTCAACCATATCCTTAATGAGTTATTTATTAAGATAATTAATGTTTCGATAAATAATTTAAAACATTTGGCACATTTGAAAACGTGCTTACGCTAATTGGGTGAGGATATTGGTAGTAATACTAAGAAATTTGTATCTTTTAACGGGTGTTTTTGTTTACGGTATAGAACTTAAAGGTGGCAACACTATTGAAACTGGTGGTCATTTTATTAGCTGTTATTTTATAATTTTAATTTTATTGGGGACTTAACCCCCTTTTGTTTCGCTTAGTTGAAGCTATAAGTATAACTTTAAAATTGACTTAAATCTGACTTTACAATAAGAGAAGTTTGAGGTTATAGGTGAGTGCTGATTTTGAAATAAAATTAATTTAAAAAGAAGTGGTGAGTTAGTTAATAGAAGAGTCGGAGGTTTTTTTTTAGGTTACGGATGTTAGTGTTGAAAGAAATCGAGCTATAGAGAGAGTAGCAGTCTTTTGAAACAGAGATACGCTGATGTATAAAAAGTATATCAGTAATTTCTTTACGTTCCTGTAATGAGTTGAGGTTAAAAAGATGGACGCGTTCACGATAAGGGATTTTCCAAAACGAAGGTATTGAAGTGCAAAACGATGAAAACTTCATTAGATTATATGCTTTCTATTTTTGATATTAAGGAAGAGGTAAAGGTGGGACAAACGTCATGTAAAGCGATCAGGTCAAGTAAGGGTTAGAAAATTCTTTATACAATCTCTTTACAACGGTCAAATGCCTTGAGAATTATTTAATCAATGTGAAGTAGAAATTTAAGTTCAAGGTTGTATAAAAGGCCGAGATTCCGTATGTTTTCTATTATATTATGGGATGATCAATGGATTTTAATGCATTTACGATAATGCGATAAGGTCATTGTCTAAGAGAGAGATGTGTCTTCATGCCAGCATAAAGAGATATTTGACAATATTAATGACCATTTCAATGTCGTTAATTGTAAGGATAAAGAGGAAAAGGCCTAAATGACTACCTTGAGTGACACTAGTAGGACATAATATTCAAGATTCTCAAGGTAAGAAGTAATACATTTTTGTATGAAAGATTTAAAACCAAAGGGGATAGATTAAAACTATAAGATTGTGAGAAGCTCTTACAAATGCTTTGCTGAAGTTAGTGGATATCATATCAACGTTATTCACGATTTCTAAGGCTCTTAAAGTGAACGAAATGAAATGCAGTTAGAGATCTGCAACGGATGCTGAGGAGCTCACGTAAAATTCTTTCAAACATTTTTGGGCTATGAGAGAGTTTAGGAATTGGTCGACAGTTTATCACATTCCTTTTCAGTCCCTAATTTTGAATTGTAAGGATATGTTTTACATACTTAAGGAAATGTTCCACAAGATCAAGATAAATGTAAAATTATAGATAGAGGAGTTGAAAGAGGAGATGAACATTTCTCTGGGAAATTATAGGAAGACTATCAGGGCCGGTATTGAACTTATCATTAAAATGAGATTATATACTTTTAATGCCTGAGGGTTAAATGACGAGGACTGACTTTTTGATTGTGATTAATAAAACTGAAAGACATTTCTTAATCGTTGATAATGTTAGTTTGAGTTTTATGTAAATATTTTAAGTAGAAAGAATAATTGTAAAGATCGGATAGAAAATAAAATTGCGGTTGATCCAAATTTACTTACTTACTTACTTAAGGTGGCGCTACAGTCCTGGGTGAACTAGGGCCTCACCCAACAATCTTCTCCATCTAGCTCGGTACCTAGCTAGATGTCTCCAGGTTTACACTCCAAGCGTGAAGTTACTTTTCACTCCACATGATCCGCGGTCTTCTTCTAATGCGCTGTCCTGTGGGTGTGGATTCGAAGACTTTCCGGGCCGGAGCATTGGTTTCCATGCGCTCTACGTGACTCAGCTATCTTAGTCGTTGGACTTTTACCCTTTTGGCTAAGTCGTCTACGTCGCTAAACAGCGCGTACAGCTCGTCGTCCCCTCTTCGCCTCCACTCCTCTTCGATGCATATGGGACCGTAGATCACACAAAGTACTTTTCCCTCGAACCGACCCATGGTACTTTCATCCGCTTTTGTCATAGTCCATGCTTCTGCACCGTATTGCAGGATGGGGATGATAAAGGTCTTATATAGCAACACTTTGGTCCATCAAGAGAGGACTTTACCACTCAATTGCTTTCTAAGTCTAAAGAAACAGCGGTTAGCAAGAGTTATTTTGCGTTTTATCTCAGCGCTGGTGTTGCTTTCTGCATTTACTGCGGAGCCTAGGTAGACTAAGTCCTTGACTACCTCAAAGTTATGTTTGTCGATGGTGAAGTTTTGACCAAGACGTGTCGGTGTTGTATGTCCTTTCTTGACGTCAGCATGTACTTCGTTTTGCCCTCATTAACCGTTAAACCCATTTCTTACGCCTCTGCCTCAATACTCACAAAGGCCCATTGACATCACGCTGAGTTCTTCCGATTATGTCAATGTCATCTGCATATGCCAGTAATTGGACAGACTTTTTAAAGATAGTGCCTCTAGTGTTGACGTGTGAGCTCTGCAGTATTCTTTCAAGTACGATGTTAAAAGAATCGCATGACAGCGATATTAATTCGATTGATTCCTCCATAATTGGTGCAGTTTAGAGGATCTATTTTTTCAGGATCGGGCAAACAATACTGAGGTTCCATTCATCGGGCGTGCTTTCTTCCGACCATATCTTACAGATAAGTTGGTGCATGCTCCTAACCAACTTATCTCCAGCTGCTTTAAAGAGCTCGGCATTCCAGCTATCCGCTCCATCGGCTTTATAAGATTTCAGTTTAGATATGGCAATCTTTAGTTCGTCTAAGTCGCGAGGACGGGATTGTTGGCTTTCGTCGTCTATGTTGAATGGATCATCATTCTGCCTGACAGCGGAATTCGGTTCGTTGTCGGCGTTATACAGTCCGCAGAAGTGATCTTTCCAAATCCTCAGTATTGACTGCGGTTCCACTATGATGTTTCCACTTTCGTCTTAGCAGCCTTGGGTTATAGGTTTATATTCCTGTGAATTTCGTTTCACCTGTTCATAAAACTTTCGAACTTCATTCCTGCTTTTAAACCTTTCAATATGTTCGACCGCACGCTTTTCATGCCCTCTCTTTTTCCTTCTGAGAAGACGGTGTTCCTCTCGCCTCTTCTGCTCATAGAGCTCATCCTTTATGCAGCGGAGCTTTGCGTGCCTGTTGTTTGGCTGCATTTGCCTGCCGCCATTCCTCATCAAACCAGGGGTTCCTTGTTGGTGGTTGCTTGAAACCCAGTTCGTCAGAGACAGCTTCTCTGATTGCATCTTGGCATTGTTGCCACTGGTTTTCGAAACATTGTGCTGGCGGCAGAGAACTTCGAGAGCGGTTACTTGTAACTCAGTCGAAAAAGCCGTAAAGAAGTAGCCGTTCGACGTTGTACCTTTCTGTTTTGTCTTGGGTCTGGAAACCCGAAGTGCTACCTTGGCTATAACAAGGTAGTGGTCCTGGAAAAGTTCGGAAGCGTGTCTGGTGTCGATCGCAATATGGTCAATCTGGTCGACGGTAGATTGATCTGGATAACTCCAACTTCCTTTATGGATGTTGGAGTGTGGAATACGCGTACTAGCTTCCAAGACGTTTAGCCCCGCAGCAATTCTATATGAGCCTGATTCCGTTGTCAGAAGTTTCGTCGTGCAGGCTGTTTTTTTCTGATTATTCGACCAAAGAACATATCTTTGTTGTTGTCATCTCTCTCTTCTGTGGGGCCGGTGCACGCATATCAGTCTAATGTGGCCGAATTTAGCCTTGATGCGTATGGTCCTGAGGCGCTTATTGAAGCGACTATAGCTCAAGACTTCTTGCCTAAGTCTGGCTCCAATGAAAAAGCAGCATCCAAAAAAGCGCTGTTGGTTGGTAGCAGTCATCATAGTAAATTCTGGATGGCGGTGATGTCTGCTTTATAGCAGTCTAGGGCCTCCGCTAATTCTTCGGCTGTATGTGATCTATTAAGAAACTTAACATTCCACGTGCATATCCCAAGTTCGTTGTCTTTAATTCGTTTGCGTAGGTTGTCAACAGTAAATCAGTCCGTATCAGAGGCTTGTTGGTGCTTCGTAGCTATGAGGTTTTTACGTGGCCAGGAAGTCACCCTGGAAGGGGAGCCGGATAAAACCGCTCCTTATTGGCCTGTGCTCCGAATAAGTGGAAGAAGCCTTATAAGGTGTTCACTAAGTAGTTCAACTTTACTGGAACTGTAGATGCCATCGTTGATCTCATCTCGGGAATTCCTTCGCTAGCGTCTGGATAAGGAGAGGTGCCTTAGTGGAAACACCTCTCCTCCCCTCTCTTGTTTGCTGCCCCCAACAACTTGCCACTGGGGGTTGGAACCCAATCTCCAGTTGAGGTACTAGGCAACCGATTTTCAACACGGGGAGGTAAGAGTAGGAGATGATAGACAGAGGTGGGTTTTGAGAAAAACCTGTGTACGGTTTAAAAGTTTTCAACTCTTACAAACACCCTTTATTAAAAATATGTCCAATTCATTGAGTTTGTAACACTTAACAGAATACATTTTTAAGTTTCCATAGGAAGTTCTTGTAATGGGTCCGGTATGACAAATTCAAAATTTTGACATTTCTCGATGTTTCAAGGTCCCTAGAGACGACATAAAAAAAAAAAAACGGAACAAAAATTTGTCACCTCGAAAATTTTACGAATACAAAATGATTTTATCTCCAAATTAATTTTGTGCAATAAAAAATTACGCTTTTAACATCTAATAAAATTTTGAGAAAAATCAAATTCGCAGTTTTTCTAATAAAAATAAAAACCTTATTATGGCTTCAATTTTATTTTTTCTTATAAGAAATATTATTATCAACATTAAAAAAAATTTTGACAAAAATCGAATTGACATTTTTTACAAACAATAAAAACATAAACAAAAAAATTTATAAAAGTTGGTGAAAATTGATAGGAATTTATCAGTGTGGGTCGCATCCCAGCCTCTTTTTTATTTAGAATTTGTGGTTAAAAAAATCATTTACTAAATGGAAAATACTTTATAAGTTATAAATGACGACTTATTTGATATGCAACACCGAAAATTGATTTAAGGTTTCTATTATCAATTTTTGACTGAAAATTTGTATCGCAGGTTCTTCAAATGACAATTCAGCTTGCAGCGAATATCATTTCCAAAATTTTAAGTCTTTCAATACGAATTATTCGTTAGAATCTTTTTTTTTTATTTAAAAAGAAACAGTCAATAGATTTTTTCTCAAGACGAAGATGGCATGAAGTATAAAAATATAATTGGAAAAATCCTAAGCCCAATGTTAAAAAACTATGCTCCAATGTTCCGAAAGAACTTATAAAATAAGATTAGGGTTACACAAAATCACAAGTTTAGTCTTTTTGTTGATTATTAAAAGGCTCAAGTGAGAATTTTGTACTTTTTGGAAGACTTATGCATGTAGATTATTTCTCCGGATTTAACAATGTTATAATTTAATCATGGTTTGAGTTAAGAAAAGTTACATGACTACGTTTTCAAACTTCGAGCTCTTGCACCATCATTTATGGATTAAACTGTGAAATGCTTGCAACCCCAAACCACATCAATATAATGACTTCAAATGAGCACCAGTTGTACAAGTAAAGTCCTTATACGAGTTACAACGACCTCATATCAAACCAAAACAATGAACAACATGAAGAACTTAAGTCTTTCGCATCCATTTAACACAAAACACTCATAAACCTTACCAGTATAACTCCAGCCCATCCCACTAGACAACCGTCCCCTCCACCCTCCTCAATCAACCTAACCTATATAAAATATACAACACTCAGCTCTCACACAGTTCACCCCTTTATCATTTGTATCCTTATATTATGATCCCTTAGAGAAGTCTGTATTTAAGAATAATTACTTGGCACTTAAGTCCCTGTTTCTTATGAGAAGAGAAGAATGTTTAAGCACAATATCTTTGCTATATTATAAGAATATACTGTATACACCACACACCTATACAAGAAAAGAATATAATTTTATGTAAGAAGGAGAGGGAATGGTAGAGCCTTACATCTCCAACCATCTCAAGGACCAACAACAAGAAAAAAAATAATTTATAAAACCCAACCTAATACTACTCTTTATAGCAACAGAACCACCAACAGATGTAGTGCCATTATCCTGGGAAGCCACTTTCAAGAGTTTTCTAAGCACATCCTGTAAAAAATAAAGGACGAGAAAAAAAATACACACCAAGTAAAAACATCCAGTCGTACCAATGGACTCTAAGAAACAAAAATGGGATTTTGCCCCCAAAGAAATGTATGAATCTTCATTCACGTATAGAAATTCTTTCCCAGCTTTTTTGTTTTTTTTTTGTATCGTTTGGTGTTGTTATTGGGCTATGTTGTCGTTGTCATCGTATGCTTTGTCGTCCTTCCAAAAGGATTC
>NC_079147.1:186526908-186587629 GCF_945859685.1 Eupeodes corollae | reverse complement strand
AAATCGGAATCCAAATAAAAGTCCAAGTGCTGACGGAATAAGAGGATGCGACATTAAACTCAATGCAAATCTGCTAACACCATTGATTCAACAAATTGTAAACAGAAGTTTGGCACAAGGGTGTGTACCGAAAATTTTGAAGACTTCAGTTATTCGTCCCATCTATAAAGGAGAAAAAAAAGTGAAATTCTCAACTATAGGCCAATTTCGATCTTGTCAGCTGTTCAAAAGTGTCTTGAAAAAGTTGTCTTAAGACGATTAAACAATTTTATTGAAAAAATATGGTTTTCAAAAAGGTAAAAATACGGGAAGACTTCTTGGCGAATACTGTAATACTATTAACATGAGTCTCAATAAAAACCATCACGTATTGGTTATGTTCGTGGACTTCAGCAAGTCATCTGACACGTTGAGTCACACTAAACTTTTGGATATCCTTTACAGAATTGGCATAAGGGGGAGTCTATGAAAATGAATGGAGAGCTATTAAATAGAAAGAACATTTAGAGTAAAGGTTGAAAGTTCATGGAGCAAAGAAAGAAGTTGCACACATGGTGTACCACAAGGGTCAAAACTGGGTCCGGTCCTTTTTATACTTTTTACGGATGCACTCCTACGGATTTTTAAGAAAAGCACAGCATTTGCATATATTTATTGTTGTCAGACACATGTGTCTTGAAACCGCGATTTCTACGATGCAAGAGGAGTATCAACGAAAGCAAAACGAAAATTATGCACATTCGTGCACCAAACAAACAAAAAGAGACAGTCAACATTTTCTTTCAAAACCCTGAAAGTCCGACTTCAAGAAAAAGTGATGCCATTGAATTAGTTCAATCAATCAAATACCTTGAAGTTACAATAGATGAAAACTTTCTGTGGCATGAGCATATTACTATCGTAAGGAAAAGTATAAGGAGTGCTATGTTTGCGTTATTTCATCTGGAAAGATATTTAACAAAAGATGTTCAAAAACAGGTTTACTATTCACTTCTTGAATCTCGATTAGGATACGGAGTATTAGCTTGGGGAAATGCGGCAAAAACTCATACAGATAAACTTGTTAATCTACAGAGGAGAATTGTAAACATGATTAATAAACCCCATCTACATTTAAAGTGCCTGAATGTCGAAAAACATTAAGGATGACAGCAGTTCTTGAATACAACGATGATTTAAGATTCTAGCGAAATATTTCACATGGTGTTAACCACGAAAAGACGAGCGCAAGGTTTGCTTGAAATACCGATGATATACAACAATTATGGAAAAGGACAACTTATCTATACGATACCATCAATTATGATCCAACTTCTTACAAATCTTAAAAATATTCGTGATTTAAAAAAAATTAAATTTTTCTATTTAAATTAAATTTTAAACAACATGCACTGATAAAAGTAAATTAAAACTGTGTTATGTATCTTTTTTAAACTTAACCACTGATGAATTTATATTTTTTTCTTTAATTATTATAAATATGTTTAATATTCAAATCCAATCAATTCAAATACTTTGTAACTTCAACCACCTACAAATTAGAAAGATTCTTGCCCCAGCCACAGCCAAATATTGTGCTTTTAGAGGACATTATGGTTTACATAATCGTCCAACTACGCAAGCAATTGGCAAGGGGTTTTACTGTCGGTATATAAAATAGCAAATGAAATCTCCCAAGTACTTAGTGATTTGTCCTTGACAGAGCTGTCAATTCTCCAGTTTTTCTCCTAAACATATAAACACCTTGAGGTTAAGATGTTCAATGGCTTAATATTATACCCAATTGTCAGTATGGTACTATACATCTATTCCCCTACTCAAAATGTCAGCATCTGTTGCTAATGATGAGTCATTAAAATAATATTAATCATTCTTAACGCCCGCTAGCATCAGCCGCCATCACTGTTTCCTGTATGAAATAATACCAAACTGACAAAAGGGGTGATATGTATGCATATAAATAGGGGTAAGTATAAGCATGATAGGGGTATAAATCTTGTCATTTTGATAAACTTATCATATCAATTATTGTCTTTCAGGAAAAAACCTAATCTAACAATATTCTCAAAGATTAATGTTGTGATGATATTAAATATACCTTTATTAACGAAAAAAAAATTTAGGGATTCAATAAAAAAGAATAAAAATAGTAAAAGAAAATTCTCGAAACAAAATATTTGTAATCATTTTTAACTTTTGAATAGAGGTTTCTATATAGAATGATACATTTAACCCTTATTTAAATTCAAAGCTAACGTCCTTGATTACCATCAAGATTTATCTAACTTGATTTGAATGCTGAAGACAGACTTCATCCATTTTCAATAGAAAGCAAAAAGAAATTCCAACCAAAGGTTAATTCTTCCTTTTTCTTTTCTAGTATCGAAATCAACAGAACCTTTAATTCTTCAATCAATATACGAGTATCTTAAATGCCACCCCTATTTAGCATAAGAAAAGAAAAAAAAATATTGATATAAGATGAGAACATATTATACTTCATCAATTTACCCCAAAAAAAGAAAAAACCCAATTTACATCATCGTTATCCTGACACCATATTACCTCCTACATCACCAGATATAAATTCTTTTTTAATTGAAAATTCTTCATCCATTAAGGAATATGCCAAATACATACCCACACGCAAACACTTAAAAAATAGAACACAAAATTATATTTGAGTTCGAGTATATGCAACAGTATACCGATAATTCTATCCAAAATAGCTATCTGATTCAATTTCTGCTTGAGTTCCATCCAATTCATCCTTTGAGCCTAATTTTTACAAAATTCAAAAACCTACTTATTTTTTTCCTTTTTCTTCTTCAATCGTTCTTGTTGAAAAGGAAGAAAAAAAATGAGAAGAGGATAAGATCCTTGTTGGTACCGAAATCTCTAATGCATTGAAAAAGAAGCATTAATACCCAAATTTCAATAAGCAATACACATCCTCTTCGAATTCTCTATCCACATTCACATTACAAAAACAACGCACTTCAATACACACGAATGCCTAACTTTATCTTATGCTAATCCTTTTTTGCCGACTTAAGATAATGTGATATTAAGTTTGTGAAGCATGTAAAAACGAGAAGGATGAGCGAGAGGGACAAAAACGCTACATATTTCGATTTGAGTCAAAACTTAAAGGAAGAAGTTTTCTACTTTCTTAGTAAAAGATTGATGAAAATTTAGTTCATGGCCATTGACTCGGCTAATCTTTCCTTAAAAACAACAAAATCAAATTAAAAAAGCTTTTTGAGTGTACTAACAAGTATTGATAATGTAGTTGATATTGACGATGATATCGATAACATCGTTTTCAACCATATCCTTAATGAGTTATTTATTAAGATAATTAATGTTTCGATAAATAATTTAAAACATTGGCACATTTGAAAACGTGCTTACGCTAATTGGGTGAGGATATTGGTAGTAATACTAAGAAATTTGTATCTTTTAACGGGTGTTTTTGTTTACGGTATAGAACTTAAAGGTGGCAACACTATTTTAACTACTGGTCATTTTATTAGCTGTCAATTTATAATTTTAATTTTATTGGGGACTTAACCCCCTTTTGTTTCGCTAAGTTGAAGCTATAAGTATTACTTTAAAACTCACTTAAATCTGACGTTAAAATAAGAGATGTTTAAGGTTATAGGTGTGTGCTGATTTTGAAATAAAATTAATTTGAAAAGATGTGGTGAGTTAGTAAATAGAAGACGCGGACGTTTTTCAGGATACGGATGTTAGTGTTGAAAGAAATCGAGCTATAAAGAGTTTAGCAGTCTATTGAAACAGAGATGCGCTGATGTATAAAAAATATATCAGTAATTTCCTCACGTTCCTTTAATGAGTTGATGTTAAGAAGATGGACGCTTTCACGATAAGGTTATAAGATCAAAGGATTTTCCAAAAGGAAGGTATTGAAGTGTAAAACGAAGAAAACCTCCTTAGATCATATGCTTTCTATTTTTGATATTAAGGAAGAGATAAAGGTCGGACAAACGTCATGTAAAGTGATCGGGTCAAGTAAGGGTTAGAAAATTCTTAGGGCATTCTCTTAAAAACACCTAAATGCCTAGAGAATATGAAGTAGAAATTTAAGTTCACAATTGCATAAAAGGAAGAGATCCCTTAAGTTTTCTACTATATTATGGGATGATTATGAAGATAGTAATAACGGGGAACTGTTTTGATGCGTTTCCGCGATGAGGTCATTGCCTGGTATTTGCTAATGTTGAGCTCTAAGCAATTTTTGGTACACAAGGCTCAAACATTAAAACCAGATAGAATAGGATTTGAACTTGTGGATCTAAATAGGAAATAATATTCAAGATTCTCAAGGTAAGAAGTAATCACTTTTTGCATGAAAGAATTAAAACTAAAGAGGAAAGTTTAAAGACTATAAATTGTGAGAAATTTTTACAAACGTTTTGCTGAAGTCAGTGGATATCATTATCAACGTTATTTTCAATCTCTACAGCTTTTAGAGTCAACGAAATGATTTCTGGTTAGGAATCTGCAACGAAAGCTCTGGAGCTCATATAGAATTCTTTCAAACATTTTTGAGTTATGAGAGAGTTTGGAAATTGGTCGGCAGTTAATCACATTCCTTTTCAGTAACTAATTTTGAATTGTAAGGATATGTTTTACATAGTTAAGGAAATGGTCCATAAGATCCGGAAAAATGAAATTATGATAGAGGAGTTGAAAAAGGAGAGGAACATTTCTTTGGGAAATTATTGGAAGACTATCAGGGCCTTTATTAAACATATCATTAAGTTGAGATAATATGTTTTCAATGAGTGTCGGTTAAATGACGAGGAGTGACTTTTTAATTGTGATTAATAAAACTGAAACACATTTTTTAGTCGTTCATAATGTTAGTTTGAGTTTTATGTAAATATTTTTAATAGAAAAAATAATAGTAACGATCGGACAGAAAATAAGATTGCTGTTGATAAAAATTTACTTACTTACTTACTTAGGTACTAACTTAAGGTGGCGCTACAGTCCTGTGTGAACTAGGGCTTCACCCAACAAACTTATCCATCTAGCTCGGTCCCTAGCTAGATGTCTCCAGTTTCGCGCTCCAAGGGTGAGGTTACTTTTCACTTATGCGCGCCAAATGATCCGCGGTCTTCTTCTGCTGCGCTTAGTCGTTGGACTTTTACCCTTTTACCGTATAGCAGGATAGGGATGATAAGGGTCTTAAATAGCAACACTTTGGAAACTCGAGAGAGGACTTAAGCACTCAATTGCTTTCTTAGTCCAAAGAATCAGCGGTAAGAAAGAGTTATTCTGCGTTTTATCTCAGCGCTGGTGTTGTTTTCTGCGGAGCCTAAGTAGACGAAGTCCTTGACTACCTCAAAGTTACGTCTGTCGATGGTGACGTTTTGACCAAGACGTCAGTGTTGTATGTCTTTCTTAACGATATGCCCTCATTAACCGTTGAACCCATTTTTGCCGCCTCTGCCTGACAAAAGCCCCACTGACATTACGCTGAGTTCTTCCGATTATATGCTAGTAATTGGACAAACTTTTGGAAGATAGTGCCTCTAGTGTTGACGTGTGAGCTCCGCACTATTCTTTCAAGCACGATGTTGAAAAAATCACATGACAGCGAATCACCTTGTCTAAAACCTTTTTTGATATGGAAAGGTTCTGTTCAGTTGTTTCCAACCTTTATGGATCAGCGTGAGTCCTCCATGGTCATCCTGCACAAACGGACGAGTTTGGCAGGGATGCCAAAACTAGACATGGCTCTATATAGTAGGTCCCTGTATATGCTGTCATATGCGGAATTGAAATCGATGAAAAGATGGTGTGTGTCGGTATGGTATTCTTGGGTTTTTTTCAGGATTTGCCGTAATGTGAATATTTGATCAACTGTGGACTTTCCTGGTCTAAAACCACACTGATAAGGACCTATTCACATATACAGCAGAGAAGATTTTATAGGCGATGATAAGTTGACTTATTCCTCGAAAGTTGGTGCAGTTTAGAGGGTCTCCTTTTTTCAAGATAGGGCAAACAAAACTGAAGTTCCATTCATCAGGCCTGCTTTTTTCCGACCATATCTTATAGATAAGTTAGTGCATGCTCCTAACCAACTTATATCCAGCTACTTTAAAGATCCCGGCATTCAAGCCATCCGCTCCAGCGGCTTTATTAGTCTTAAGATTAGATATTGCAATCTTTATTTCGTCTAAGTCGGGAGGACAGGATTGTTGGCTTTCGTCGTCTATGTTGAATGGATCATCATCCTGCCTGACAGCGGAATTCAGTTCGTCGTCGCCGTTATATCGCCGACTCTTCTATATCCTCAGCATTGGATGCGGTTCCACTATGATGTTTCCATTTTGGTCTTTGCAGCCTTCGGTTCTAGATTTATGTACCTGTGAATTTCGTTTACCTGTTCATAAAACTTTTGAACTTCATTGCTGCTTTTAAACCTCTCAACATCTACGACCGCACGCTTCTCATGCCCTCTCTTTTTCCTTCTGAGAAGTCGGCGTTCCCCTCGCCTCTTCTGCTGATAGAGCTCATGAGCAGCTCTCTTCCTTTTATGCAGCGCCACTTTGCGTGCCTGTTGTTTGGCTGCATTTGCTTGCCGACATTCTTCATCAAACCAGGGGTTCCTTGTTGGTGGTTGCTTGAAACCCAGTTCGTCAAAGGCAGTTTCTCTGATTGCATCTTGGCATTGTTTCCACTGGTTTTCGAAACATTGTGCTGGCGGCAGAGAAGTAGCCGTTCGACGTTGTACGTTTCTGTTTTGCCTTGGGTCTGGAAACCCGAAGTTCTATCTTGGCTATAACAAGGTAGTGGTCCCGGAAAAGTTCGGAAGCGTGATTGATCTGGATAACTCCAAGTTCCTTTATGGATGTTGGAGTGTGGAAAACGCGTACTGGCTTCCAAGACGTTTAGCTCCGCAGCAATTCTATATGAGCCTGATTCAGTTGTCAGAAGTTTCGTCGTGCAGGCTGTTTTTTCCGATTATTCGAACAAAGAACATATCTTTGTTGTTGTCATCTTTCTCTTCTGTGGGGGCGTGCACGCATATCAGGCTAATGTGGCCGAATTTAGCCTTGATACATATGGTCCTGAGGCGCTCATTGAAAAACCTATAGCTCAAGAGTTCTTGCCTAAGTCTGGCTCCAATGAAAAAGCAGCATCCAAATAAGCGCTGTTGGTAGCAGTCCCCATAGTAAATCCTGGATGGCGGTGATGTCTTCTTTATAGCTAATTCTTCGGCTGTACGTTATCTATTAAGGTACCTAACATTCCTAGTGCCTATCCAAAGTTCGTTGTCCTTAATTCGTTTGCCTAGGTTGTCAACAGTAAATCCGTCCGTATCCGAGGATTGTTGGTGCTTCGCAACTGAAGGTATTGTTTACGTGGCCAGGAAGTCACCCCGACGGCGCAACCCCCTACCTGGAGGGACAGATCCTTAGAATAACTCCAAGGACGGGGAGCCGGATAAACCGCTCCTTACGGGCCTGGGCTCTGAATATGTCGAAGAAGCCCTATAAAGTGTTCATTAAGTAGTTTAACCTTACTGGAACTGTAGATGCCACCGTTGATTCCATCTCGACAATTCGTCCGCTGCCGTTTGGATAAGGAGAGGTGCCTTAGTGGAAACACCTCTCCTCCCCTCTCTCGTTTGCTGCCCCCAACAACTTTCCACTGGGATGGAACCAAATCTCTAGTTGAGGTACTAGTCACCCGATGTTCACCACGGGGAGGTAATGGTAGGAGTTGGTAGACAGATTTGGGTTTTGAGAAAAACCTGTGTACGATTTAAAAGTTTTTAACTCTTAAAAACAGAATTTATTAAAAATTTGTCCAATCCATTGAGTTTGTAACACTTAACAGAATATATTTTTAAGTTCCCATAGGAAGTTCTTGTAATGGGTCCGATTCGTCAAATTGAAAATTTTGACATTTCCCGATGTTTTAAGGCCCCTAGAGTCGAAATAAAAAAAAAAAAAAACAGAACAAAAATTTGTCACCTCAAAATTTTACGAATACAAAATGATTTCATATCCAAAATAATTTTGCAACAAAAAATTACGTTTGTAACATCTAGCAAAATTTTGACAAAAATCAAATTTATAAAAGTTGGTGGGAATTTATCAGTGTGGGTCGCATCCCAGCCTCTTTTTTATTTAGAATTTGTGTTTAAAAAAATCATTAACGAAATGTAAAATACTTTATAAGTTAAAAATGACGACTTATTTGTTATGCAACACCCAAAATTGATATAAGGTTTCTATTATCAATTTTTGACTGAAAATTTGTATCGCAGGTTCTTCAAATGACAATTCAGCTTATAGCGAAAATCATTTCCAAAATTTTAAGTCTTTCAATACGAATTATTCTTTAGAATCCTTTCTTTTTATTTAAAAAAAAAAAATATTTTTAATACTTGAGCGGTTTCGCAAAACTCTATAATTGGAAAAATCCTAAACCCAATGTTTATAAACTATGCTCCAATGTTCCGAAAGAACTTATAAAAATAAGATTAGGGTTACGCACAATAACAAGTACTACAACTATCGTTATGATGTAGTTGATTATTAAAAGGCTCAAGTGAGAATTTTGTACTTTTTGGAAGACTTATGCATGTAGATTATTTCTCCGGATTTAACAATGTTATAATTTAATCATGGTTTGAGTTAAGAAAAGTTACATCACTACGTTTTCAAACTTCGAACCCTTGCACCATCATTTATGGATTAAACTGTGAAATGCTTGCAACCCCAAACCACATCAATATAATGACTTCAAATGAGCACCAGTTGTACAAGTAAAGTCCTTATACGAGTTACAACGACCTCATATCAAACCAAAACAATGAACAACATGAAGAACTCAAGTCTTTCGCATCCATTTAACACAAAACACTCATAAACCTTACCAGTATAACTCCAGCCCATCCCACTAGACAACCGCCCCCTCCACCCTCCTCAATCAACCTAACCTATATAAAATATACAACACTCAGCTCTCACACAGTTCACCCCTTTATCATTTGTATCCTTATATTATGATCCCTTAGAGAAGTCTGTATTTAAGAATAATTACTTGGCACTTAAGCCCCTGTTTCTTATGAGAAGAGAAGAATGTTTAAGCACAATATCTTTGCTATATTATAAGAATATACTGTATACACCACACACCTATACAAGAAAAGAATATAATTTTATGTAAGAAGGAGAGGGAATGGTAGAGCCTTACATCTCCAACCATCTCAAGGACCAACAACAAGAAAAAAAATAATTTATAAAACCCAACCTAATACTACTCTTTATAGCAACAGAACCACCAACAGATGTAGTGCCATTATCCTGGGAAGCCACTTTCAAGAGTTTTCTAAGCACATCCTGTAAAAAATAAAGGACGAGAAAAAAAAATACACACCAAGTAAAAACATCCAGTCGTACCAATGGACTCTAAGAAACAAAAATGGGATTTTGCCCCCAAAGAAATGTATGAATCTTCATTCACGTATAGAAATTCTTTCCCAGCTTTTTTGTTTTTTTTTGTATCGTTTGGTGTTGTTATTGGGCTATGTTGTCGTTGTCATCGTATGCTTTGTCGTCCTTCCAAAAGGATTCGAAATTTAATATCCGACAAAACTTTATCAAAAGACTAGACAAAGTTTTGAGAAAGTTTTGCGAACCGATTGTTTCAATGGTTTTTATCGTGTTGTATATTGAAGAAAAATGTTACAAACTAGGGGATGCAAGAGGGAGGGGGTCGTGCTGTTGTTGAGTTCAAACAAACAACTGTGACACACAAATCGGCAGTTAAAATATCCTCTTTATGACCATCATCGTCTATATATTTTCCCTAAAATGGCAAAGGTGTGGTTTTTAGGACAACATTTATACAAAATGACCCTCCCACCTACTACCCCTGCACCATTGTCAAAGTGCCACAGTTTAAAATCTTGCAAACAAAAACCACTCATAAGTACAAGTGTAGGTATATGCTTTATCCAGTCGGGGTTCTTAATTTGTTAAATTATTGGTATAAGAACTTTCTTTCCATAATTTAAAGTTTCAATACAATTTTAGTTTCTTAAGAAGGTTGAAGAAATTTTATTTATATTTTTTGTTAAACTGTCTCAAAATTTCAGTAGAAATGGGTAAACGGTACACAACATGAATTGTAAGGGGGGGGGGGGGTATAAGAAAAAATGTCAACTGAGTTTACACGTTTAGAATGTTGATGTTGGATCAATATTTAATACTTTTTTGTAAACCCGAGTATGTACCTACCGATATACCTTACATATACTCGTACCTTCCTACCTTCCTAGAGTTAAAGTATAACCTTGTCGATGTGTAATAGTTTTGAAGACAGTTTCAAAGTTTATACACAACATACTATACACACAATACACACCTCAAGGGAACGATTGGCGCAGAACAATTTGTTGCTGAAAAATTTACTATATTGGAAAAGTATGTCATGTCGGAACCTTGTTATAGGGAAAGTTATTTCTTTTTCTATTCTGTCGAAGTTTTGTTAAAGTTGAAGAGAGAGAGAGAGAACAACTTATGTAACATAAATTGAATTCAAGCTAATTGATTGTTTTTGACTCTTTTGCGAATAACAAAAAACAATTGTTAAAGCAATCAGTTTTGCGAAATTTCAATACGAAGAAAAATATGTAGTTACCTGAAGGACTAAGTCATATTTGAATTTTACAAACTGAAGGCTTTAAGTAGGGCATATAAATCAAACAAAATAAATTAAAAAAATTAAAAGGATAGGCACGAGATTTGTGGTGATGTTCAAGAGTAGCAAATGTCTAAGTAAGAGAACGATTATCTGATATTTTTAAAGCCCTTTTTCAAATCTGTCCAAAAAAAACTAAATTACGTTATTGGGATACAAGTCCATAGATAAGTATTATACTATAGTTTGGGACTAGTAAAAGTTTTGTTAATTATAGCCAGATCACAAGGGGTTTGAAAACTTCTAGCATCGTCAACGAAAACATAAACATTTATCAGCATTTCTGGCGATTTCAAATATGTGATCACTCCACAAAAGAGGGTTTGTGATGCACACACAGTTTCAGTTTCAATTTATTTATTTATAAAGCTTACACTGTAAGATAATAGATATCTTATAAATTTGTGCAAGCCTATGACTTAACTTTATATAACAATTCAAATTTTTAAAAAATAAGGTTAGGTTAGGTTATAGTGGCTGTCCAAGATGGAAACGGACACTCTTAGGCCAGTTTAATGGCCCATTGTGATACCACATGAATCTTGAGGCTTTATCCTAAGCTCAATGGAACCAGTTTGAGTCCCTTACGAAACGTGAGAGGCTGATTATACCGATATGATTTAGATCGTTTAGATCGTTAAAGAAGAATTCTCCTAGGTAATCATTGCGTTTTCGAGCTCGAGCAGGGCATGTTTAGAGAAGATGAAGAACCGTTTCTTCCTCTTCCTCGTCCATACAGCTTCTGCAAAAGTCATTTGAGAATACGCCTAGTCTCGTGGTAGCGATTGGTATGCCAGTACTTGCCAAACTTGGTAAGATGGGCTGCACTGTACCGTTCCCCGCGAGTTCATCTGCCTTACAGTTCCCTGGAATGTCTCTATGGGCCGGCACCCAGCAAAGGTGAATATTAAACTGTTGTCTCCATTAGAGACGATCGACAGTTATGGACTGTTATAGAGTTTGTAGAGACAGAGTCCAGAGATTTGATAGCGGCCTGGCTGTCAGAGAAAATACGGATATCAGATGTTGATATCACGTTTTCTTTGAGCCAAGACAAGACTTCCTTAATCGCCAAAAGTTCCGCCTGGAACACTCTACAATGATTGGGAAGGCGGAATGAGAGACTTAATTTCAGTCGTTCAGGGTACACACCTCCACCAACCCCTTCTTTGCTTTTTGAGCCATAATAAATATAAAAAATAAGGTAAGAAAATAATATAAAATCAAAGTATATACAAAAAAGAAAATAACAATAATTTATCGATAAAATATTAATTGACGTTAAAAAAGAAATAGAAGAAGGAAAAGATAGTTAAGTTAGTTGAAGTTAAGAAAAGAAGATGGTTCATTAAGTTAAGTTAGTTGCTTTGGTTCCAAAAGAAGATTTTAATACTTTTTTGGAAAATATGTATATCGCTTATATCCCGCAAATGAGCTGGAAAAGAGTTCCAGAGGCGACATGCAGCGATGAAAAATTGCCTTTCTGAGGTCAAACACGAAAAGCGTGGCAAAATTACCGATGTCGATCTATTCGATGTTGACTTTCTGATTTTTTTAAACAGATAAGCTGGTTGGCGTTTTCATGAAGTCATTTAAAGGCATACTAAGCAGAATCTCTTGCAAATGTGAAATATGGTCGTACCTTCTTAAGCCAAAGATTTATCGAATGATACTATTGAATGCTATGTTTAATTTAAATTTGCTGATGGAATCGCAGTTGTAAAAATGTTCGCATCTATGAAGGAGAATAGGTATTACAAGATTCCTTGCAAGCATTAGTCTGGTTTTAAATGGAGTGATGTTTTGGGCGGTCCACAGTGCTCTAAGAGTTCAATAAGTTTTACCTACTAATTGGTTGATGTGGTCATTCCAGGTCAATGTTTTATTGAAGATTACTCCTAGATTTTAACTGGAATTTACGAATTCTAATGGGTTCTGGTTTAGAAATATGGAAGGAAAGTATGTTAAGTCTAATTTTTTCTTGATATAACCAGGCATTTGCATTTGTTTGCGTTGAGAACAAATACATTGCACGACGCCCAGTAGGATATCTTTTCTAGTTCTTGGTTCAGGGTGAAAGCGCAGTCGTCAATTAAACCCAAAAGACAGCTTTTGTAAACTTAAATGTCATCGGCAGAAAAATGTTTTGATACTTCATTTATAATGAAACCGATTTTATTCACATATAATGAGAATAGAAGGGGGATAAAATTGATCTTTGAGGAACTCCTTGTTGAACCGGAAGAAAATCGGAGAGATTTTCATTTAAGAAAACGGCTTCTATCATTCAAAAATTAAGAAAGTAGTTTAATAGCTTCTGAAGATATGTTGAATCTGTGACGCAGTTTATTCAGAAGTATCGAGTGATTTACCATGTCGAATGCTTTTGAAAATTCTAATAGGACTAAAAAAAAGTTACGTTATCAATATCGAGTTCAGTCCTTATGTCTTCAATTATTTTAGTTAGGCCGTTGTTTTTGCATTATCCTTTCACAGACCTTAGACAGAAATGGAAGTATTGAAATTGGTCTAAATTCATTGCAAAGCAAGTTTTTGGGGATGGAATTATTTTTGCTTTTTTCCATTGATGTGGGAAAATATTTTATGACTATCCGATTTTAGTTCTATACGGTTAGAGTAGAACTGTACTTTTGCGTGTCTTACCTCTTGACCTACTTTATTTCGCAATTATTTATACAACTCACCGAGCTCACCGTTTCCAGCGTCGGTATACTAGATCACGCTGATTTATAAGTTCTTTAATCCTACTAGTAAACCATTGTTTATTTTCGCAAATTCTAGTTTGTGCTTTCAATGGAACATGTCGATCAAATAAAATATTAATATTTGTGTTTAGAAACTCGACTTGGTCATTTGGTGAAGGCATTAGGAAGATGTCATACCATGCAATCATTTTTATATCATTTTCAAGATGTGTTTTATTGATATTCTTAAAATGTCTAAACTTAATTCTAGAAGTCACTTAGTTTACACTTGAATTAAACTCATAGGTCAAAAAATAAGATGGTGTTTCAAGCTGATCATATAACAGTACTCTATCTTTTTCTCTTACATAGTAGTGATCTAGTAGCGTACAAGAAGACTGGGAAAAGTGGGTAGGTTGAGTATTGTTCACTGAGTGCAAGTCAAAGGATCTCATGTTCTCAATTAACCTTTTGTCAGTTAAATGGTCACAGTTAAAGTCACCGCATATAATAACGTTTGAAGAGATAACTGTAATTTCTTCAAGAACTCTAACCGCTAAAAAAACACCTATTATATCATATTGAGAGCCCAGCGAAGTAGTATAGTTATGTTTTTAAAAGCCAGTTGGTAATGTTAACCACGTCAAGATCAATGTCAATTCCATTGCAACCGATTTACAGAGAAGTTTGAAATGCAGTCAAGATTTATGGAAATGGTACATTTACGATTTCAATAAAGCTGCAAAGCTTTGCAAATGTTAAGTTCAGTTTTTCGTTTTGTAGCACAGTTATTTTCTTTAAATCTTATGGAAAACATTAGCAAAATTAAATAAAAAACAACATAACATCAGCAGCGATAAACTGCCGTCAGCTATAAATATAATGCAACAAACAAACAAAAATGTCAACAAAAATAATAGAGGTCCTAGTAGTGAACCTATTGGGACTTCAAAATAAATATATCATGCAATGAAAACTAAGTAATTCTAATTCTAACTGAAATTTTGTTGTTTTGTATACTAACAAAAACAATAAAATGACAACCATTAACTGTCAATCCTGTCCAACCTAAGAACAGATTGTGTCAATCATAGATTTGGAAAAAAAATCAAGCAACAAAAAATAGTATCTTTAAAAGTTTCATATCCTTGAGCAAATATCAACTCACCTAAAACATTATTATTGTTGTTGCCTATCTTACCTTTTTTCAATTTCTCTTAAATATATAAATGAATTCTAATTCCATTAAGTTCGTAAAATATAATTTGGAATTCAAAACATCAACCATACAATGAGGAATTAATTTTAATGGTTTTCGTGTTGTTATGTTAGTTAGGGTAGATTTGTTGTACTTAGCCAGGAGTTAAATCTAATAATAGATTCTTCAATGAAAATCCTCTAGACGACAAATTCTTTTAGATATATAAGTGGAGGGAAATAGATGTAAGGATGTATTAAATGGAAAAGGAATTTCGGTTATGGCTTTATTTGGCAAGTGAAAATGGACGAAAATTGTTTGTATTTGTTGGCAAGAATAGTTTGTTGGATATTTTTATGAAAAAAATATCTTTAAATAAAGATAACAAGTATTTGTTTGTATGAAATGGGAGCAGCAAAGAAGATTCATACTTAAGTGGTGTTCCAAAAGGTTGTGTGCTATGACCACTTATATTTTGTTTTGAATGAATCAAAGTTGAAGAACTTCCGTAGTACTTTATTTTTGCTTTTGCTGCTTCTTTCGTTTTCAAATATTTTCTTCTATAAAATCAAGCAATTAAAAAGTGTATACACATCCTATTAACCTCCCATTATCTTCTTACTTTAAACACCCATAAGGCTAAGTGCCATACAATAGTATGCATTTCAACAGATTCCAACATTCAATTGACATACATAGTTTTACATGTGGTAAAACTTAGCGGAAATACGGAAACCAATTATGACTGCAAATAGACCACACACCTACAGCATAATTTTCATCTTTTTTCCTAAGAACTTAACCATCATCCAGTACTTAACCATCACATTCATATACACCTAATGAATAAGAGTCCTTCCATATTTTTGTTCGTGTGGATATCATGGAGCCTTTTTCATAAATTCATATACTCGTTTTATGAGTTCCTTACAGAGAAATAAATAACTCTCTTTTCTAACAGATGATGGCAAACAAACTTGTGGATATATACTGTATAAGGATGGGAGATAGGATATATCTGTACATCCTTAATGACCATAGGAAAACGTGCGGTGCTATATCGCGTGTTATGATTCTCTTATCATGGCATCATATAACCAACAGGGTTTTCACTTTTCATGAAACTCAAATACCTCCCTCTATCTACGTGTTAGTTAGGAAATGTGCAATACAACCGACGACGACGACGATGGCGATTAAGCCGTGTAGTTTTATCTATAGAAATGAGTACTTGTGCAACATGCATACATACATAAGTATATAATTTTTTAAGCTCCTGGTGAAACATTAGTTTTTGCATTGAAATGAAGAACATTTTGCTTAGGAAACTTAGACTCTATTTTATACCTTTTTTATTTCATAATTATCAACAGATACTGGCTACTTGGAGTTATTTTAAATTTCAAAGCTTTAGAAAAATTCAACGAGATTGTTATTTAGGGACGCTATTTGACTACACGTGCAACTAATTTATTTACAGAATTGTTTCTTTCCTTTATTGGCTATGCGATAGTTAACTTCTTATTTGATTTTTTATAATTGGAAATTGAGACTCCTTATTACGTACAAATATGTCATTCAAAAGCCAAAGAGCTTACATTTTTTAAGAACGTAGGGTTCCCTCGTATTATTTCCAACTTAAACTAAATAATATGGTATGGATTCCATCCGTCTGTATAGTTTCACTTTTTAAGACTAAAAATAAAAATAGTCCCCATACAATTTTTTGGTAAAAACCAAAAATTCGAATTCGATTCATTCGAATCTCAAAAACGAACCAATAGATTTTTATTAAATTTTGAAGTTCGGCTTCTTTCATTAGAAAAACAACATTTTGTTTTAAAGTTTTCTCAAGAACTATCGAATCGATTTTTAACTAAACAAGTTCAACAGTGACACAAGTCCATAGTGTTGCCAAAAAGAAATTAGCTAAGAAAAGACTGAACCGATTCGGATTTTTTTTTGTGTCGTTGAAGTCCCAAGAAGGTTTTACTTCTAATGAAGAAAAACTTAAGAATTGGAGCCTATATTTAGCACTAGAATTTGAAGAATAAACCTACTGCGAAGAAACAAGGACATTAGGGTTAAAATCAGTCATGTTGAATTCAGACGTCGAAGTCTTAAGCAAGGATTATTTATATTTACAGTAGCTGTTATTTTTTCAAAATGTTTAAAAACTAAAATATATTTTTAGATTAAGCAATTTGGTGTTTAATAAATAATTGACAAGGACATTTCTGTCACAAACATACAAAAATTAAAAAAATTAATTTTTGTGTTTTTTTTTTCACTTTTACATTTTTCCGATACAATAGAAACTTGTTGCTGATTTTTTGTGAAAAACGTATTTTAGCAAATTTTTAAACAACTGTATTCTGAAAATACCAATTAGCGAAAAAAGCCATTTGTTAAGGTTTTTCTGTTTTTTTTTTTTTGAAAAATGTTGCGCTCACAAGAAGTCCTAGACAAATCTTTTTTCTCCGAAACTATTCACCTTATGATCTTGGACTTGGAAGTTTCCACAGTACACTCATTCTCATAGATACATGTATCCAATTAATAATCTACGAGTATATTGATAAAAACCCTTTTCCAATGACATTTCGAAATTATCGGAAGACTGACTAGGCTAGGAACATACTACAAAGTTTAATCAAACCGGTACTACTAAGTCCTTCCTCTAACTCTAGTGAAATTGATAATATAGTAAATGACCTCACCTTAGCTAGCTCAGGAGAGAATGTATGAAACTCTTTAACCGATCGAAATCCACAAGACACGCTTCTTACTGCGTTTCTTACAAATCGAAGTAACTTGCGACCATGAAATTAGTGTTACACGCAGTAGTACGCACCATCAAATAATCCCTCCATCATAGAGAGTTCACTATAGTTGCTTTCCTTGATATCGTAGCTAGTTTGGATACTGTGGACACATCTACACTAACATCTCTGAACGTTGAGTTATCTTTGGGGAGTTAATTCCATTTAATGCTTACTAGCAGAATAATTAACTCAAAACTGGGCAACTCTTCTGGTAGACGATTCGTTAGTAGAGGGACACCGCAACGTTGTGTTCTATCCCCTCTCCTCTAAAACATAGTGGTGAATGAAATCCTAACTAGTCTGGATGCGGAGGGTTTCAGAGTGATAGCCTATGCGGACGACGTTGCTATAGCAGTTTCAGGAAAGCATCTTAACATCCTCAAAGAACTCTTACAAAATGCCTTTTACAGACTAATACTTTGGGCTGATCGGTGTGAACTGGGTGGCAACCCACACAAAACCGAATTAGTCCAATTTTTAGAAAATACAAAATTCCATTTGTTAACCGTCCCTATAATAAGGAACTAAAATATAAGTTCTCAGGCGAGGCTAAGCACCTGGGTCTTATTTTAGACCAAAAACTAAATTAGAAACGCAATGTTCAAGAAAAAGTCAAAAAAGCTACTGTAGAATTATTTTTTGGCAAAAAAGCTATTGGTAACAAATGGGGCTTACAACCCCGAATCATTGTAGTTTGTTTTGGAGATAAATGAAGTCTTGTACTGGCTAAAGGAAAAGGTGATATGAACATCTGATATCCGTATTTTCTGAGGTAGTCAGGCAGCTACCAAATCTCTAAAATCTATCTCTACAAACTCTATAACAGTCCATATCTGTCGACTGGCCATAGAGACATTTAAGGGAACTGTTAGGCAGATGAACTCGCCAGAAATCGTACAGTACAACCAATTTAGGCGAATGCTTAAATAAAATTGCTACTTCAAACTATTGCTGATGCAGGACGCTATGACGAAGAAAAACATCAGTTGGAATAACATAACCTCCTATCCGTTCACAAGAAACATCTAACCTACACTAGATTTGAAACGATCAAGGTGCTTTCTATCTCTAAGCAGATTGCATATGTATAAGCTCGATAATTGGTGTCATAACTGGGTACTCCCTAATAAGAAATTACTCCACGTTGCTAGGCGTACTCTCAAAAGACTTTTGCAAAAATTACCTAGGAGGATTCTTTTATACCGATCTAAACAATCTTAACCATATTAACATAATCAGCCTCACACGTTTAGTAAAGGACTCAAACTGGTTTCATTGAGCTTAAGGGAAGATTCATGTGGTATTACAATGGGTCATTAAACTGGCCTAATTTGTTTTCTACTCTTTCACGGACAGCCTTTTGAACCTAACCTAGCCTAACCTGCGCCGGGCGTTGGAGATTGTAAACTTTTATTATTAATTGGGCCAACAGAACAGAACGACGTCTGTTGGTTCGGATAATCTTCTTATATATAAAAATGAATCGCAAATTGTGTTGGTAACAGCATAATTTAACAATGCCCTGACCAATTTGGTCAATTCTTTTTCAAAATGTTCGTTGAAGTTCAAGGATGGTTTTTACGGCGCGAAAAATTCCATAAATACAGCCCTTTTCTTTTTCAAATACACATTTTTCCAACTAAAACGTAGTCCGCTTAAAGAATTTGACTTCAAGTCATATCAAATTAAAAAAAAAAAGAATACAAAAGTTTGTACATATGTCGATTTGCTTTTCTTGGATCTTCTGTTACATTATCTACTGAGTTTGCTTTTGTCAACTGATAAATGGCTGAAAGAAATCCGTATATCGTGTTTTGAACAGAGTGTTAGTGTTTGTTTAGTTATTGTGTTTAGTGACAAAGTAATTTATATTTAATGTGCCTCCTTTATTACCAACCAATTTAGGTAGAAGAACTCGAACTGCTACAAAACAAGCTAATTACCAACCTAATTGTACTGCACAAGAACGTGAAAACCAAATTGAACGTGAAAGAATTCGGATATCGTGAAGCGCGATCGCGACATTTAACTAATGATCGCTTAAGTTTGGATCGAGCTGCTTTCAGTTACGATGTGTCAATTGACTACAGTACCTACCAATGTGTTGTTATTGCTTCTATGAACTCTAAGGTAATGGATTGTGTTCCGCAAATGGTAAAGTTAAATTGACACCATGGGATCCACCATGAGAGCCACTGTACTCATTGGTTTCAAGAATAGGAACAGATTAAACACACTTTTTGACACATATCCAACACTATAACAATTGCTTCCAAATGACTTCATTTGGGGCAACAAATGTAGTTCGGGAAAATTTCATGCCAACTTTCAAGGTTTATTATTATAATTATTTTAGCGAACGAAATGTTGTATTACCTAAGTTTAGATGTTTAATATTTAATTTTTTAAGTTTGATCACTGACAATCCATAAATTTATACCCCATTGCTTATTTATTTTATTTTATTTTGGTACAAAAATAATATTTAGTTTTAATTGAATGGGAAATCTGATCAATCAGTCAAAAAATTTTCTTAGACATGTTGACTGGCTGCCTCAAAGATTTTGGCAGTTAACGCAATCAAAAGGCGAACTTATTTAGAAGGTATTTCCAGATGTTTCTCGAAATTACAGATACCATTTTTGGTTGAGCGAATGAGCTATATTTGCTGCAAAAAATATTGATGAAAATGAATTGAATCTCAAAATTTAAGAACAAATTACAGGCGAACCGAGGATATATAAACCAGTTGATTCGGCTACTAACCAAGATGATGTAGTCAACTATCCACGGGAATGTTTAAACTCGCTGGATTTGCTAGGATTGCCACCTCAAAATCTTCAATTAAAGGTAAGATCAATAGTTAGTGTTGCGAAATATGCTATGACCATAAACAAATCCATGGGTCAATCATTAAGTGTTTGTGGTATTAATCTAGAAAGACCCATGTTTCTCACATGGTCGATTGTTTGTTGACTGTTCCCGTATTGGAAAACCAATAGATTTATTTGTCTATGCGCCAAGTAATCAAACAAAAAACATCGTATATCACAAAGCACTACAATGATAATAAAACTGATTTCTGTTAATAATTATGATTCACATGATTAACAAAAAGCGATTAATTACTTTTAAATCGTTATATACATATGTTTCATTTAATCACTCGTATTTTTATTCACAACAATATATCTGAAGGTTCTGTTCAGGAGAATGTTAAGCCATGACTATAAAATACGTAGGAAAAAAAACTGTCACTTTACCAATCTCTATGACAGGACGAAGTCTGTTGGGTCCGCTAGTAACCAATAGTTTTGAAAAAAAACACAAAAATTTGTCGGTCAAAAAGAAGAAAAGGATATTTTACCAAACCAAAATAGAAAACAAAATATTTTACTAACTTAACAATCATTTACACATAAATGCATAAGCCTGAGCAAGTGTTAGACACTGTATCTTGTTTCTTCAACTCCAAAAATTGTAGGGAAAAATTGCGATAAGATTACTACAAACTCTTGGTTTGTTTTTGTTTCTTTAAAAACGATAACAATTTGCAGGAACCTTTAATGAATACTTCTGTTATTGTTGCATCAAAATCGAACTTGTAAAGGACCCCGTTTGTCCCCGTAGACGAAATAATCAGTAAATGAAGTTAAACAAATTCATGTCGTTTTTTTTTGAGCTGTGAGAATCAAACCAAGAAAATTAAAAACAGTTAAGATATAAAGATTCACTTGGAGTTTATAGAAAAAAGAAGTAATAGGTAAAGGGGCTATAACTGATAGAGAACTTTGAACAAACCCCCAGACTCAGACACAGACACACAAAAGAGAAAAGTTAACTTTTGAAAACAAAATGGGGACCAAAATAAATGAAATGTCAACAAAAGTGACATCCGGTTTGTGTTTGAAAGAATTGAAGTATAACCAAGTACATACTATTTACCCACCCATATACACACAGATAGAGTTAAGTGAGAGTTGGATGGGTGGTGGTTTTTGTAAGGAGGGACGGGTGTATCCACACAAACAGAATGCAGTTGATGTTATTTTTTGTCTTTTCTTTCAAATTATTTACTCAGTGAAAAAGGAGTTAGGATTTGTGTTTTCATTTTCTACTCTTTCTGTTCTATATACGTATATCCTTTAAATGCACAATTGATGACTCTCTGTGTGAATGAGAGTGCTGATGGCGATAGCATAGACGCTCTCACAGGATAATCATTTATTTAAGTTGGGTAATGACGTTGCAATGGAATGATGAAGAGAAAGTATTATTTGAAAAGAATAAAATAAAAGAAAACAAAGACGGAAAAACGTTCGGTGTGTTAAGAACAAACAATACAAAAAAAAAATTTTAAAAAGTAAAAGAAAATACCACTTGGCTTTATTTACAATGTGGTTGATTTTTGTTCTCAGAACCCAGATGTTTTCTTACTTTGATGCTGCAGTAAAAAGTTAAGGATAAAAGTTAGAAGGTCTTGAAAGTAAGTGTCTGTGTTTTTTTGTTTTTGTTAAGTCTTTCTTCTTGAAATGCTTCAAATCGAATTCATCGATCTGTAGATATTAATGATAATAAAAAATCTTTACTCAACTATCAACGATAAAAGACAGACGATTTTGTTGAGGACATAAAATTATGTATGTAAATTGACAAAAAGTTAAAGATTTTAAAGCAATTCTACTGTATTTCAAACGAATCCATTTTGAATTATATGCAAATATTAAAGCTAAAAATCTGTAACCTTTCACCTAAGCCAAGAGTATCACAGAATTAAATTCAAACTAAACGAAGGTTTTCCTGAAAACAAGTTCTCTAAAATTAATTCCTTATTCTACTTTAAACTTAAAATGCAATTTAAATTACTTTAAAAAGAAAAATCAAAATAAAGCTCTTCCTGAAAATTTCCCTTAAAGAACTAAAAACAAAAAATCATAATTGTTTGAGGTTTTGCTGCAATTAAACTCCTGCTGACCCATTAAAAACATAAACTAGAAACAACTGCTCTCCATTTATTGAAGTTTTGTAAATTTTTTATTTTTGTTTTTATTTTCAAGTGTTCAAAGGAATTGTTTGTTTAGTTTTTGTTCTTTTATTTTTACTTGCGTGAGTTCAGCATACTTTTGGCCAACTAGCCTTACAACACTATCGACAAAAAGGAGAACAAAACAACAGGCTTCTTTCTATTCGATCCTTTTATTTTGTGTTTCCCTTCCATATCAGCCAAACTGTGTACCGATACGATAGGTTGGTTGTGTTCATCTTAAAGTTAAATCTTTTGACTGTTTGGGAGGTTTTCCGGAACCCTAAACAGGTTTCCACCTACTTTCTACCAAATTAAATAATTCGTTTTTTTACAAAAACGAGTTTCTAGAGCTTACAAAAAATAGTACAACTTTTTGTTTCGAAATATTTTGTACACCAGTACGAATTTGTTCTGTTTTATGTCAAAAGCACATCGTTGATGGTAATAATCAATTCAGATATGGGTTTTGTTATTGATTTGTGATTCATGTACATTAAGTTTTGACTTGAATCTAACGTACCAATATTCGAAATATGAGAATTTCACAATTTTATTCACATAAAAATCAAATCACATTGAAAATTTTTCTTTTGATTGTTTCTTTAAATTGTATTTTTTTTAATTAATACGTTTTTTAATTGCACCAATTTCATTTACTATATTTTTAAAAACTTTCACATATGAGACTTTTTGTGCTGAATAAGATATTCAATCCAAGAAGAAAGGGCTCATTTCAAAAATTTGAGATTATGGCTTCCAAGTAACTTTAAATTTTAAAAAATATTGTTTTTAACATTCAATACAATTTTAAGAAAAATCAAATTGACAGTTTTTCTACAAAAAATAAAAACTTAAACAAAAAAATTGATAAGAGTTGGTAAAAATATATTTAAAAAATATTGTTGTCAATACTCAGTAAAATTTTGAGAAAAATCGAATTGACAGTTTTGTCAATACTGGTTTTTTTTACAAAAAATAAAAACTTAAAAGAAAATTAAACTAAAATATATTTAAGTATAGCTTCCAAATAATTTTGTCTTCTAAGAAATATTATTTTCAACGATTTGAAAAATCTTGAGAAAAATCAAATTAACAGTTTCCTTACAAAAAAAATATAAACCTAAACAAAAAAACTTAATAAAAGTTGGTAAAAATGGATTGGAAACTAAAAGACTGCGATATCTACTACGGCGACTGCTACCGAGAACAAAGACAGCTTCTATTTGGGTGCGGATTTGTTGTTGGAACTAGGCTCAGGCAAAAAGTCTTGAGTTTCAACAGTGTGAGCGAGCGCATCACGACAATCCGCATCAAGGCTAAATTCGCCAACATAAGCCTAATATGCGCGCATGCCCCAACAGAGGAGAAAGATGAAGACACCAAAGACATATTCTTCGAGCTCTTGGACAAGACATATGAGCAGTGCCCTGGCTATGACATTAAAATTGTCTTAGGAGATTTTAATGCCAAGCTAGAAGAGGTGGCATAATCGGGAGATACAGCCTGCACGACACCACCTCCGACAACGGATTCAGGCTGGTCGATTTCGCTGCGGGGCGAGACGTTCTGGTAGCTAGTACGCAGTTCACATATCTCAATATCCACAAGGGGACATGGAAATCTCCTGATCAATCAACCGTCAACCAGATTGACTACATTGCGATCGACGCACGACACTTCTCCAGTATCCAGGATATCCGAACATTATGAGAGGCCAACATTGACTCGGACCACTACCTCGTTGTAGCCAAGGTACGGCTACGGATATCCCGATCCAAGCCAAAACAAGGAAGTACTGTGAGAAGATTCGACGTTAGACGGCTACAATCGCAAGAGACTGCCATGTCCTTTTCCGATCGAGTCTCTAATAACCTAATAAGGAGTTCTATGCTTCCTGCATCAAGCGTTGAAAACCAGTGGCAACATTGCCTTGCAGCCATCAGAGATGCCGCCTCTGAAGTGATAGGTTTCACACGGCCACCACAGCGAAAAACCTGGTTCGACGACGAATGCCGGCAAGCTCACGCAGCGAAACAAGAGGCATACAAAACGGCGCTGCACAAAAGGACTAGAGCTGCTCGCGAGCTCTACGAGCAGAAGAGGAGAGAGGTACACCGGCTTCTTAGAAGGAAAAAAAGAGAGCATGAGAAACGCGCAATCGAGGAGATAGAGGGATGTCACAACAGGAATGAGGTTCGTAAATTTTACCAAAAGGTAAAAAAAACCTCCCAAGGGTACCAGCCACGAACCGATGCCTGTAAAGACGATCAAGGGAACATCGTAGTAGAACCGCAGTCGATGCTGAGAATATGGAAAAATCACTTCTCCAAATTATATAACGGCGATGAAGAACCGAATTCCGCTGTAAGGGAGACAGAACCTCTCAACCTCGGCGACGCAGATCAACAATTCCGCCTACCCGACCTTGACGAAGTGAAGATAGCTATATCTAAACTTAAGTCAAACAATGCTGCTGGAGCTGACGGCATCGCTGCCGAACTATTCAAAGCAGCAGGCGATGACTTGGTACGGAGCATGCACCAAATCATCTGCAAAATATGGTTGGCAGAAAGCATGCCCGATGAGTGGAATCTCAGCATAGTGTGCCCTATACATAAGAAAGGAGACCCTCTAAACTGCGCCAACCGCAGATGTATCAGTCTCCATAACATTGCATATAAGATCCTCTCTGCCGTATAATGTGAACGTCTGAAGCCATTCGTCAACAACCTGATTGGTCCTTAGACCAGGAAAGTCCACTATCGACCAAATATTCACACTACGGCAGATCTTGGAAAAAACCCAGGAGCTTCAAATCGATACTCACCATCTCTTTATCGATTTTAAAGCCGCGTATGACAGCATCTATAAGAAAGAGCTCTATCGAGCAATGTCTAGTTATGGCATCCCTGTCAAACTTATCCGTTTGTGCAGAATGACGATGGAGAATGCACGCTGCTCTATCAAGGTCGGAAAAGATCTTACCGATGCATTTGATGTCAAAAATGGTTTTAGACAAGGCGATGCACTGTCATGCGACTTCTTCAACATCGTTCTGCAAAGAATTGTGCAAAACTCAACCGTCAACACTAGAGGCATAATCTTCCAAAAATCCATCCAATTACTCGGATACGCAGATGATATTGACATAATTGCAAGATCAAAGCGTGATGTCAGTGGAGCGTTTTTGAGCATTGCGACGGAAGCGAAGAAGATGGGTTTAGTGGTCAATGCACCCAGGTGGGAGAGGACCTCAACCAACTTGGCGTGCGAAACTGAAGACAGCTAGCTAGGGACCGAGCTGGCTGGAGACGCTTGTTGGTTGAGGCCCAGGTCCGCCCAGGACTGTAGCGCCACCTTAAGTAAGTAAGTAAGTAAAAACGGATTTGCTACTCAAATATATTTTCAAAACTTCGAGATATTGACTTTAAACTACTTTTATCTTTTAAAAAATATTGTTGTTGTTTTTTTTTGCAAAAAATAAAAAAGTAAAAAAAATTAATGAAAGTTGGCTTAAATCGATTTTCGACTCAAATGGCTCTTCAAAAACTAAGAATATTGTCTTCAAACTTTTTTTTAATTTCACAGAAAATATTGTTTTCGATGTTAGTTTTTTTTTTTAAATCAAACAGTCCGTTTTTCATACAAAAATAAAATGTACAAAAAATAGTACGCAAATTTGGTAAAAATTGATATCCGGTTCTTGATATCTCTCAAATTAATTTCATTCATCCAATTAGTAAAAATTTAAAAGATTCTACTTAAATTAGTAAAAATTAGTTTTCGACTAAAATTCTCGTTAACAAAACTAGATTTTCAAACTAAACTATGACTTTGTGTGAAAAATATTGTTGTTTATTTTAAGAATAATTCAACTCACAACTTTTTAGACCTAACACGAAACCCTACACACTAGCAAGACAAATCGACAGACGGGATGGGAAGTTTTCAGTGTGGGTCCCATCCCAGTATCTTTTTTTTATTGAATCAAAATCGAACTTAATGTCTTAAAAGGCTAGGATGCATAGCCACAAATAGAAAGATTGAAAATGTTTTAAAATCAATAACCGCTCAATCACTGGTGAGATGAAAAAGTATAATTTTTGCCAATTTGTAGGTGATCTAATACAACCATTTGATGCTTAATGCTCTAATAAAGTAATTTCAGTTGGTAGATTGCACCCTAGCTCCGTTGTTGGAGTTCTTACAAACAGCTTAATGGGAGGCATGCTTTTTGACTTGGAGCTCCTGCAAAACGTTTTTGCAGAAGCTGCATGGATGAACAACAAGAGGAGACAGTGTAGCGGTTTCGATGTTCATGAAGGGACATATCACGAATCAAATAAATTCCGACATCAATTGTCCCAAACGCTTTAAGGATTCCCTAAATGGTTAAACGAGTAAGGTAGATCTTATGTTCCATGTAGTATCACAACGAACGAGTTATTGGTCTAAGTAACCTTAACCTAACATGCCAATTTGTATGGACAAAATTCTTTGTGGAACTTTAAATTGATTTATATTTTAGATCCAATGAATACAGTGTTAAGTCTTTTCGCCTAAATCCAAGTCGCATATATTTAGAATGTCATATCATTTAAACCAATTTTATTAACATTTTGTTGTAGTACTATTAAGACAATATTACCGTAACTTTGGGCCTTAAAACTTTTTTGGTTTAGATTTTATTAAATTAAACATAAAGAGAAGCGTTTGGCCCAGTAAAATAACGCCAAGATATTAAAAATTGCATACAGCCTTAAAATATCTCTATCACCCAAAAGCAATGTTTTATTGGCCAAATCATTTTTAAAATATCAAATGGCCCAAATAATTCATTGACATATCACTCAAAAGATGTCATGTATTTCAAAATTTAGGTATTCTGTTTATTTAAGTCACTACGTCATTTTGAGTTATAAATTTTATCGCCTAAACGCAAAAATAAAAAAAAAATGTCATATCGCCCAAGAACTCCGAACGTCAAGAAAAACTGTTTCGCTTTATCTCAATGGTTTACGTGCTCACAGTGCTAACGCCAAGAATTATGGTGTATAAACAGTGAAATATGTATGTACATATTTGGAGTAATGACATTTGCAAATTTCGGTTACATGTTGTTGGGTGATAGGACAAAAAAACGATTAAAATCATAACCATCATAATGTCAAAAATGTCATAAAACCCAAATTCAAAATTTGGAATTTTGTTATTAAAATGTTTGTTATCAAAAATATGGATCGGTATGTTTCATATTAGTGGTCAACGAAATTACCCTATTTTTTGGTTACATAAACAAAACAATACTTTTTTAAGGGATTAAGATGTCTTGAATGCAGCCTTTAAAAAAATGCACGATCAAAAATGCTAAAGATAACCAAAAACATTTTTAATTGCAATATAAAGAACTCGAGATTATAATCAAAGATTACGATGGTAGAGAAGTCGTCTATCTACCTGTTACACAAACCGTGGATTGACTGAAATTAAGGTTTTAAGTCGATACGAGTTCGGCGTTTTTTATTACTAAAATTAGTACCCGTGGCATGATGGTTAGTGCGTTTGACTATCATGCCAGAGGTCTTGGGTTTGATTCCTTTCTATGTCATCCTAAGTCTTTCCACGGGTACTGCCTCTTGCGAGGAATTGACAAATTCTCCAAGAGTAACTCTTGTCATAAAAGTGGTTTCTCAAATTACCCGTCGGATTCGGCATATAAACTGTAGGTCCCCTCCATTCCTGACAACATTACTCGCACACAGGAATGGTTGAGAGTTTTAACTCACTAGGCCCTAGTTCTCAACGGACTGTTGTGCCACCCAATTTATTTATTATTACTAAAAAAAAACCGTACAAATTGTTTGGTTAAAAATCGAAAATACGAATTTTCTTAAAAACGAACCAATAGATTTTTTTTAAAAAGTACACTTCAGTTTTTTTTTCTTAATTTGTCTTTTGGTGAAATATAAAACGTATATTAATAATTAGTTATTAATACCTACGTGCTAGAAATATTTTTAAACCCAAATCAAAAATAACAAACATACAAAATTAAGTTAAAAAAACGCTCTTAAAATTTTCAAATAAAAATTTTGAAAAATTAAGACTGTTTGAGGAAGTTTATTTATATGATGGTTTTGAAAAGTAAAAATCTTTAAGTTCTTAATAAAGTTTTAATCATTTTTAGTATTGTACTTTCTTTTTAGTTATTAAATGATTTATGAGTCTTCATTCCATCTAGGTATTCGAAGTAACAATACTTTTTAGGGTTGATTTTAAGTTCTGATTCCCATTTCAAACTCGGATTTTGACTATGTGTTTTCAAACTTATAAATATCCGTTATCAGAGATAAAAAATTGCGTTTTAAATATTTTTTTTTTCAATTTTCTGTTGAGAGCCGTTTTAGAATAAATGGTTCATTGTACTTGTATTGTTAATGTATGGTTGATGAAGTTTTACAAATAAAGAGTTTTTTTTTAAAGTATGAAAGATAAATAACATTTTTAAATAGAATATTTAAGTAAGGGATAATAGTTTTGAAAATTATTGAAAAATATGTACTTCATTAATGTACATACATAGCCTCAAAAAGCTTAATATAAGGGTTTTTTCAATAATATACTGGAAAGGTTCTATGTCAAAGTGATTTTAAGTCGTATTTAAACAAGAGCTATCGAAAACTTTGGAAAAAATATAATTTGATTGTCATCTACATTATCTTGTCAGTATAATTAATTGGGATGTTTTTCATATGTTTTATCGATAACATATAATTTTAAGATACAAACTTCCATTTAACATACTGTTCATATATTGCATTGTGTAAAATACTGAATATTGTAAAATTTCAAAGTTAAACGTATTTTAAAAATCGTTTATTAATTAAGTTTGCCTATAAAACAACAATTCATGTCATTCAACAGTAACCTTTAAAAAAGACCTCCTGTAGGTTAGGTTAGGTTAGGATGCAGTGGCTGTCCAGATGTCATTGACACGCGTAGACCTCAAGGGTCCATTGTGATACCACTAATGAGGTTACTCATGAGAGTAATGAATTTAAACAAACCATTTCGTACTTTTAATAAAGTTAGAGAGATGTTTTGTGTCAATCGTTGCCAGTTCACTGGTTTTATCAAAGAAGTGATTACCGAGAAAGTTATTCCTTCTAATGGAGAGTGCTGGACATGTACATAGAAGGTGTTGGACTGTTTCCTCTTCCTCCTTGTCCATGCAGCTTCTACAGAAGTCATTTGTGTAGACCCCTAGCCTCAGAGCATGTCTTCCTATAAGACAGTGTCCCGTTATTACTCCTATTGTAGAGCTTATACTTTGTCTGCTCAGTGATATCAAGCCTTTTGACCGTTTTAAGTCAATACTTGGCCATATTTGCATGGTTGCCAGGCAGGTGGTACTCTGTGACCATGTAGCATTTGTTGTTTCTAGAGCATATTGCTTGAGAGGATATTTGCATGTAGTAAGTGGTGTTCCTATGTTATGTTTTTGTCTTACATTAGGCAGAAGTGTTCCGTTTTCGGCGAGCTCATCGGCTTTTCAATTTCCCGGAATGTCTGTGTGGTCCGGCACCCAAATGAGGTGAATTTTAAACTGTTCCGTCATCTCATTCAGAGATGATCGACAATTGTGGACTGTTTGAGAGTTTGTGGAGACAGACGAGAGAGATTTGAGAGCGGCTTGACTGTCTGAGAAGATTCGTATATCCTTACAAGATATAACGTTTTCTTTGAGCCAGGATAGTGCTTCTTTAATCGCCATTACTTCTGCCTGGAATACACTGCATTGATTGGGAAGTCTATAGGATAGACAGAGATTCAGTTGTTCTGAAAAGATACCACTTCCAACTCCGTGATCGGTCTTTGAACCGTCTGTATAGAAGTGTACCGCATCGTCTTCCAGGGGTCTCTCTTCTTCCCAGGAGGATCTTGAAGGGATGGACACATAGAAGCTTTTACCGAATACCATTTTTGGGGTGGCATAGTCTAAGCGATCTAAGATAGATCTGAAACTGTCTAAAATAGTAGTGTGTCCAGTATTGTTACTGGTCCATTGAGAGGTGGCTCTAAGCCTTACACATGAGTTGGCTGCCACCTTTTTGGAGAAGATGTCAAGTGGTGTTAGGTTTAAAAGCACTTCCAGTGCTGTGGTTAGTGTTGAGTGAAATGCTCCTGTGATGCACATACCTGCTGACCGCTGGACTTTGATGAGCTTATTTAGATTTACCATCTTGTCCAGTGCGGTCCACCATACGACAGCTTCATAAATGAGTATCGGTCTGATTACCGAAGTGTATAGTCAGTGGGTTATTTTTGGGGAGAAGCAACATTTTGGTCCTATGGCCTTTTTACAGTTAAAAAGCGCTACAGTAGCCTTTTTTACTCCTTCATCAACATTTGCCTTCCAATTTAGTTTTTTGTCTATAAAATGAGGCCTAAATATTAAGCTTGGTCAGAAAAGCTTAATGGTATTCCTCTAATCTTAGGTGGACTAATCTGAGGAATTTTATTACTTCTCGAAAAGATTATTAATTCTGTTTTATGTGGATTGACGTCCAATCCACATTGCTTAGTCCATTTTGTTAGCCTATTTAAGGCATTTTGTTGGAGTTCCGAGAGAACTTGGGGGTGCTTCGCAGATACAATCAGCACGCAGGCAATCACCTTGAAACCCTCTGCTTCTAATGATGTAAGTAGGTCGTTTACTACCATGTTCCATAAAAGAGGTGAAAGGACTCCACCTTGAGGAGTGCCTCGATTCACCGATCTGGTGGTAGTAAAACTTCTCATGTTAGAAATTATTGTCCTGCTTTTGAGCATGAGACTTATAAGATCTATGAGTGATTTCTCTAATTTCAGGTTATCCATTGCTGTTGTGATCGCCTGATAACTGACGTTGTTGAAAGCTCCTTCAATATTTAGGAACGCTACTAAGTTATATTCATTGTATTCGAGGGAATGTTCAATAATACGTACCAGCTAGGGAAGTGCTGATTCTACTGATTTTCCCTTAGAGTAAGCATGTTGAGCTGTGGAAATGAGACATGGTTTTAAGACTGATGAAAATTTCAATCAATCTTTCCAAGGTTTTAAGAAGGAAGGATGATAGGCTTATTGGTCTTTAAAGAATTTAAAAAAATCCAAAAATACTTCACAAGAATGTTAGTGAAAAGGCTTTGATATACCTTTCTATGGTATCAGCTGCTAATTATTTTTAATCTTGCCTCTCGTCATTACAAAACAAAACTTTGAAGTTATGGTCATTCGTGACGCATTTTCAAATCATATTAACTGATTTCCTATTTTGGGCTTAATTGACTTTAATCTTTTAGCGAGGTTTCTTAGAAATGGACAGTTTTTTATATTACATTTTTTTGAACAAATTATGCAGCTTAAAAACCTTTTTAAAGGTGTTTAAAAGAAGCCAAGGCAATATGAATGACTTAAGTTTGAGTAGACTGTCATTTAAGAATGACTTAAAACGAAATCTTAATTGAGGATTTTTCAAAGTCTTGCAACTTTGTTGCATGAACTAAACCAAATTAAACTAAACTAAGTGCTTAGCAATTTATGAGTATTATTTTTTTAGTGAGTGTAATTGAGTAAAACTTAACAAATACTTAAATAAAAATAATTATATTCCAAACCATTTTATTACATTATTTGTGATATTTATGAAATAAAACAAATATTTTTAAAAATCTATAAAAAAAAAAACAAGTTTCACTTGAATGTAAAAAATTCAAATAACTAGAGAAAAAATATTAAGTTTTTGAAAAAGCATACATTTATTAACTTAAATCATTTCATTCACTATTTTTAAAGCTTTTTTGTGAACAATTTATTTTTGTTTTGGAGAAATGGTGAAGCGAAAGCACAGATTTTTGTTTATTGATAAATAAATAACAATAACACAATAACTTAACCATCACATTGTTTTTGGATTTATTGAATTTAAAACAAAAACTAATAATAGTCACATTGGTGTGAATTTAAACAAAAACCTTCTATCCTCTCTGTCTCTTGATTTTCAAATAGGTAATAAAATCAAACATTTTAACTATCAAACAAAAAACCATTTTGTATAGTAAATAACACTCGATTGAATTGTCATTGTTTTTGTATAATGTATACTTGTTCATTATACACTAAAGTTTACTCAACGAGAAGGTTAGTTATAGTGTGTTGCGTTGGTGTACTTTGTTGTCATTTGATTTTGATTGTTAATATTCAAATAAATTGAGAATATAAAATTTTTATTTATATTTGTCCTTTTTTTGTTGTTTAATTTTCAATACAAAAGACAAACAAAGAGTGATTTCTAGTAAAAATGTATTGTATTTAGATAAATTGTATTTGTTTATTGAATCGAACATAATCCATAGGATGATATACATATACATATGTAAATTGGAATGAGTATGTTTTGTGTTGTGTATATTTTTGAAAGGCGTTGAAATGGAAAATAATATAAAACGTCAAAGTGTAGGTATCACTTCACACTTTAATTGAGTTATTCTGACAAACATAATAAGTGTATGATACGATTTAGAAAAAATTAAAGGATATTTTTCAACTTCAAAAGTTGAAGCTGTAATTATTTACCGGTAGAAAGGCTGTATTTTAAAATACAGTATGGTCAAAATTCTGTATGACACTGTATGTTCATAATACTATATGGTTAATATTCTGTATTCCAAAATACTGTAAATTTAAAAAAATTAGTCTTAAAATACTGTATTGTCAAAATTCTGGATCTCGCAAAATTGCATAAAACTGGAAGTTTCGACACATCAATTAGTTTGGTGCAATTGTTTATGCAATTTTTGATTATGATAGGAACAATTTATGCACAAATGTGAGAGAGATACAAATAAAAATATACCAAAATAAACAGTTGCGTATACGCCTGGTGTAACATTTTACTTTTTTTCTGCATAAAATGTGCCTAATTCCAGCTTACATTTTTGATTAAAACAAAAAGATATTTAGTCATCCTTTAACTTGTATACGTAAGAGTGGGCCAAACATTAAAATACACTGATTTAAGGTGAATTTCACAAGTTCTGAATGTACTCGTAATTTTCAAGGATATTGCCATTTTTTCTATTAAAATATCTATCACTAGAATTCCAGAGAATTCTTTGTGAAATACTTTATTGATATGATTGTATGAATACTTTTATATTACACTGTAATGTTATCATCATTTCTTTATTCTCCTTATTTTCTCTAAACCATTAGCTGTAAGTTATTTTAAGTTATTGGGAATAAAATAAATTTAGTCTTAAGTCAAATGTGGTCGTTTTCAATACTCCTCCGTTGAAAAATAAAACTGGCGACGAGGATAACGGGAAGTTTAGGACGTTATAAGTACATAAAAGTACCGATTAAATGAGCTTCGACGAAATAGACGAAACAAAAGAGGTGGAACAAAAAAATATCTTTGATGAAATTATAAAAAGCCCTGAAATTAAAATGTCGGGATTCATTGGACGAATTGAATATTTTAACACTGGTGATAATTTTAATAGTTATATTGAACGACTTAATCATTTGCTTAAGCTTAATATAATAACGACAGACGATGAAAAGGTCTCCTCTTTAATCGGTGTCGGAGGAGGTGATTTATATAATATATCGAAAACATTGGTGGCTCTAAAAGCCAGATGATCTAAAATATGACGAGCTTGTAAAAAAATTGGTAGCACATATTGAGCAGTGTCTCAAATTTTATTGTTGCTATTAAGCAGCTGGCAGAAGGTTGTAAATACCTTGAGTTTTTAAACGAAGCTTTGAAAGATCGTCTACTCATGGGACTCAAGAACAAACGAATACAGTCCAAATTAATCGACGCTGATGAATTAACATGGGAAAAAGCATGTGAAATAGCTTTGAATATGGAGCTAATTGAGACAGAGATGGCGAATATGAGTGGTGGTTCTGCAGTGGCTGTAAATTCGGTGAGGACAAAACGTAGTGATGGTGACAGAGATTCCAGGAGAACAACAGTAAGACCCCTCGGTTCGCATGCGGTTTGTGGTAGTTCAAGGTCAAGAATGAGAAATTTTGATATGTTACAATGTCATTTTTGTAAAAAGTGGGGACACACACAGAAATATTGTTACATAAAAAATCGTAATAACAGTTATTTTAGAAATCGTTCAAAGAGTAGAAATAGAAATAATTCATATACGCAAAAAAACAAAATCAGTGCAGTTAATGATTCTGATGTTGAAGAAAATTCAGGTTTAGGTTATTTAAATAGCGTAATGTATGATAACAGTAGTGCATTATTTATACATGTAATATGTAAAGGCAAGCAATTGAAGGTGGAAATTGATTCTGGTGCATGCACGTCTGTTATGCACATAAACACATGGAAATCACTGTACCTACCCAAATACAGAAATAAAAGAATATAATAGAAATCTTAACTTCATTTCAGGGGGAAAAGTCGATATAGTAGGTTGTGCGAGGGTGAAGGTCAAATTAACGCTGGAAGGTGATGAGTTTGAGTTGGTTGTTATCGGTGGTCCTAAGGTGTTAATTCCATTTCTAGGAAGTTCATAGTTGGACAGGATAGTTCCATTGTGGAGGGATAAAATTGTATCAGGGAAAAAGTTGATTGCTAAGGTGGAGATCACACAAAAATGCTTTACAGGTCTTTTTACTAAATATCCAAATGTTTTTAAGGGTGAAAAAACAGTAGCCATCCAGAGGTTTAAAGCAAATATATTGCTTGATGAAAACACAGTTCCAGTTTTTTGTAAGCCTTATTCCCTTCCATTTGGAGTCAAGGATAGGCTGAAGAAAGAGTTAGATAGGTTGGTGGCAGAAAATATTATAAACACGGTCAAATACAGCGATTGGGCTTCTAAAATCGTTGCGGTAGAAAAACAAAGCGGAGAAGTTCGACTGTGTGTTGACTGTAAGGGTACCTTTAACCCTTATGTATCTTTTACCTAAAAGTGAAGATATTTTCATGGCAATGGCAGGTTGCGCTGTTTTTAGTGTTTTGGATTTAGAGGGGGCTTACCAGCAAGTTCAAGTAGAGGACTCTTGCCAAGAGTTTCACACAATCAATACAGATTGGGGGCTATTTAGGTATAGAAGGCTAATTTTTGGTGTTAAGTGTTCATCAGCAATTCTTCAAATTATCATTATGGATAAAATTTTGAATAGTTTATCAAAAGTAAAGTGCTATATTGATGACATAATTATAGGAGGAGCGAATTTCAATGAATGCAAAAATTATTTAAGGAAGGTTTTAGAAAGGTTAAATGAATTCAAAGTCAGGGTTAAATATGAGAAGTGTAGATTTTATAAAAATGAAATCGACTATTTGGGTCACATAATAAGTGAAAATGGCATTAAGCCAAGTACAAAGAACTTAGAAGCCATAAAAACCGCTTTCCAACCTCAAAATCTTAATCAATTGAAATCATATTTAGGTCTCTTAAATTATTATTCCCAATTTATTCCAAACCAGTGTCTAGCCATCATCAACCGTGCCCAGAATCGAATTCATTTTTTGAGCGAGTGCACATAGATTTTTTTATTTACATGGTTATAGTTACTTAATAATCGTGGACAGTTTTAGGAAATGGGTAGATGTTAAAATAATGAAAAATACAAAAATTGAAACCTTAGTAAAAAAACTAAGAACTGTATTCGCATATTTTAGGTTGCCCTCCACATTAGTGTCTGATAACGGACCCCCCCTTGATTCAACTTTGTTCACAAAATTTTGCAATGACAACAATATAAAATGTATGAAAAGTCCAAGGAGCAGTGCAAACGGTAATGACATCATTAAAAAAAAATGATGATGGTCACAAAACTTATCACTCTTCCTACAGAATTATTAATATGCAATTTTCTTCTCAAATACCGTTCCACGCCATTGACAGCCACAAACTATGGTCCCAACGAAATGATTTTTAAAAAAAAAAACCGAAAACTCTTCTTGATAATTGTTAATAAAAAAAATAATCGAAAATGCGAAACAGGATGTTGAAAACAAGTTAAAAATATCAAAAACGTCTTCAAATGCATGTCAAATGAATTTAAGAAAACCCTTGAAATTTTTAAAAAAGGGGATAAAATTTTGTACAAAATGAAAAATAATTTCAATTGTAATTGGATTCCAGGAATTTTTGAAAAAAGAGTTGGAAACGTAGTATATTTAATTAATGTCGATGGAATCTATAAATCTGCACATTTATCACAACTCAAGAGATGTAACTTAAAAGAAATTTGTTTTGAGCCGTCTAATGTACAAAAATCTGATTAAAAAAAAAACAAAGCATGTGAGATTTAAATAACCAACAAAAAACAAAGGCGTCTTCTTTATTTATAATGAAAGACGGCAATCTAAGTAAAATAAAAATGAAGTAATAATGAAGACATATATATAATATGTGAATTACAAATGTTTATATATTATTAATGTTTAATAATTTAAATAATTATTAATAATGTTATCGAATGCATTGGCTTATAATGAATAAAAAATTATTTTGGTTAAGAACTTATTAATAGATATTAAGGAAAAATCTTTTTAAGTTGAGAGAAGTGATATGATTGTATGAATACTTTTATATCACACTGTAATATTATCATCATTGCTCTCTTCTCCTTATTTCTATCTATCTATCTAAACCATTAGCTGTAAGTTAGTTTAAGTTATTGGGAATAAAATAAATTTAGTCTTAAGTCAAATGAAACATAAAACTTATTTTAATTTATATTTTAAAAGAATACCTAAACAAAAAATAAAATGGCTTTCTTCCTTGAATTTTATTTTCTGTTTACTGGTTTTCTTTTCATTTTTTTAATTTAACATAAGATATCTTTATGCACACATGTTCAAAGGTCTCTTTTGAGATTCATTATGCCAGCACAAAATCTTACGTTCAGTCTCATACACCTTCATACCTACATAAACTTTAAATAAAAGACGTGAGTGCAGTGAAAACCTTCATTTTTGCAGCATGTTGGAAAACGAGTGTTGTAAAATGAAAAAAATACCCAGTCTTCAACTTCTAGTATAACATGACGTGCCCAAGAACTTTCGATGAAGGTACACGCGTCCTTGATTTATAAAGAAGAAAAAAAAAAGAGAAAACAAACTTTAAATGCACAAAATACTAAGGTAGGTTTACCTCGTATTTATAAAAGTAGGAAGGTATAGGTATAGAAAGTTTTGAGCAATTAAAAAGTTCAAGCCATTGAAAGTTCAAGCATAACAAGAAGAAGAATATAAGAAGAGACAAGGACGTGTGGAATATTGGAAAACAATTTTTTTGTTCAATAAAGTGATGATAAGTAGGTATAGGTATTGGTACCTTGTTTTGAAATATTTGACCTATAAGGAAAAATACCATATGTAATTCAAAATCTTAAATAAAGAAGTTTCATCTTGTAAAACATGATGAAATCTAACTACATAAGATTTTTTATCCTTACTGTTATGTATGGCTTCGTCATCAATTAGATAAGATCATTGCCTTCAATTTTTTAAAAAGTTTCCGAACTCTTTCATCTAAATTTAATTACAAACTATAAATTGTCTTAAATATTGCATTAATATTGACTCATTATTGGTGTCGATTTTGTATGACTACTGAACTTGGCATATTTTGTTATAAGGAGTGTCTACTCAAGTTTAAGGCCAGGCCAAAGAACTGAACTCTCTGCCTAATAGTATGACAAAAGTTGGGTTTGAGAGTTTATTTAATCAATGGATATATAAAGGTTTAATTTCTTAAGAGAAGTTATAAAGGTTTAATTTCTTAAAGAAAAAAATGAAATTTCTATTTCACTAATCTATTAAAGGAATGTTAAAAAAAGTGAAATATGATATTATGCAATAGTGTTCAAGACAAGTAAATAAATCAACAGCGGTAGTGCAACGACTCATTTTGAACTATCTCTTTAATTTTTATTTTAATGGTTGAAATAATCAGCTTTGTTCAAGCTTTAAATTTAATCTTGAGACTCTAAAAACTAAGTTACTTATATCAAAAGGGCAAAGGTGGTAAAAGGGCTAGTTTTGGGGACGAAGTCTAAAAGCAAGGAGTGTCTGTATTAAAATCAAAAAGTTTTCATTTGAATTTACATTCCTTAATAAGTGGCCAATGAGTTCATTTGAGCTATAAGACGCGTGGTTAGTGAGAAGATAAAAGAGGTGAGAATGTTTAAAATTTCAGGGTAAGGGTTAAGGAAGATGGAGTCATAAATCTTAAAAAACGGTTAATAGAGCCAAAAAGCATATAATAAATAAATAATATGTCAAATTTTTTGCCTACGTTCTTCCAGAGTCTTGAAATTCGATTATTATAAGAGGAAAGATGCACATTTCAAGGAACGCCTCGAAGGGAAAATCTAAGGAAACGTCTTTGATGGACTGAACAAAGATGATGTACAGGGATCGCGGAAGAGGTTGGAAAATTCCAAAGTTAACTAACATTCTGAGTTGGCTTTGAGTAACAACATAAAGGCTTATTCAATAAGGGCGAGTAGATGTAAAATGGAATACAAAATTTTGTGGGTGAGGTATTAACACATTACTTTTTATTTGAAAGCCGCATGTATAACATTAAGTGTGAAATATTACATCAAATGCCCACCTCGGCTTCTTACGGTTTCACGGATCCGAGTGGTCCAATTTTCAATGACTCTTCCGCATAGATTCGGCTAAATTTGAGCGATGGGCTTTGATATGTTCCTCTTTGACGCATCGTCGAAGGACGTTTATTTGCATAGACTTGAACTTACGACTTCAAGAAACCCCACAGGAAAAAGTCTAGCGGGTCAAATCGCATGACCTTGTTGGCCAATATACATCAGCCCTGCGAGAGATAACCCTATCCTCAAATCGTTCATACAAAACATCAATCATGACGTTTGCTGTGTGGCACGTAGCTCCATCTTTCTGTAACCACATGTCGTCTGGGGTAGGGTTCAATTTTGCCCATAAGAAATAAGTTATCATCGTTATGTAGCGCTTGATGTTGACGTTGACGGTGACCACTTCACTAACGTCTGTTTTAATAAAGTACGCACCAATTGGCAAAGTTGAAGTCTACAAAGGGCAAAGTTCTTGTGCGCATCGGGGAATAGACTGCCTTGGGGTCTTTTGTACACTGTGACGGACACTGGCGAGGTTCCCTGCTGATCTTGAGTTCCTTGAAAGTATGGGTGTTAAATGATTGTTTACTGAACCAGTCGTTTTAAATTTGGCCACTAAAAGTCGGCGAGCCAACTATGAATGGCTACCACGTCTACCGTAAAATGCACGCAACGTTTGCTTTAACCAACACTTATGTTGAAAATCAAGTTTTATCATTTCATCGTACTATTCAATCGTGTAACTTTACATGATGATTTGGCATAAACAACTGAATAATATACAAAAGATTTGGCAGATGTCACCAAAATAAAATGGCAGTCACAAGTCGCTAAAATCTACCCACGCGAATTGAAAAACCCTTTATCATCTGTAGGAAAATGCAGTAGACGTAGTGGATTTGTCATCAGCGTAAGGTAAGATATAAGAATATTTAAAAATTAACTCAATGCCATTAGTAGTGGAGATAAAAAGGAGAGGACCTAAGTAGCTTCCTTGTGGTAAGCCAGAATTAGCAATAAAAGGTAAGGAGAGGGCGCTTTTGAAAGCTAAAAGTATTTACATATCTTTCTCACAAATTATTATAAGCTAAAAAATATATTTTGTAGTTAACCACAAATCAAAAGCTTACTGCCTTGAAACCACTTATACCCTAAATCAGTATTGGAAAAGTTTAAGATATAACATGATAATAAACTTCAAAGCTCCATGTGTTACAAGCAAGTTTTAATAAATAGGTAATTAGGCTGATATGTATAGACTTAAATCTTTCAAACCTGTTGTTTATATATAGGGTGGAATTCGATAATTTTTTCATACTATCTTTTTGACTTTTTTGTGAACTTGTGTTACAAAAGAAGTTTTCCATACTTGTGGAAATTCTCACTTGAGTAGGGAGAAGATAGAATACTGTATAAAGGACTTAAGTAAGTGAATGATCCTCCAGCCAAGAGAAGGAAGTATTAATCGAGCCTACGTTCCACAAGAAGCAGTTGGATATAACTGTGCTAGGAATATTAAAATGTCCTGTTTCCTTTTTTAAATGGCATGCTAGTTTCCGACGCATTAAATTTTTTGTCATACAATGCTGTCAAATTGAAAAAACAATGGGTTTTTAGACATTTCGTTCAAAATCCAAATCCAAAGAATAATTTGTGAATAGCGAAGCGGTAAGTGGGTTATAAGAGTCAGACAGCTAATCTTTATTAAAAAAGAGAAAGACTTTTGGAAGTTGCACAGAACCTACCTCGTAAAGGCACAAAACCATAGTGTATTCATCCATTACTATTTGTACGATCCAGGAAATAAGGGACTTCTAAAGATAGACGTAACATTTTTTAAAAAGAGAACCTCTATGAAATGCTTTTAAAATATCAAACTTAATAATATTATGGACGCCTTCTCCATAACAATGTAACGCTTTGTGCCCCTGTTCGAAAGCGGATCAAATGCTATGAAAGCCTCACTACCAGTCATTAAAAAGCGTTTAAACTTCGATTTATTTCTTGAGCTGACGCCAGATCGGCAATTCCTTAATCTTGAGAGGAAGGAAGATCCGAATATTTTGGGATACGTTATATTTTGTATCTACTCTTAATCAGACCTCATGATTAAAAAAGTTTACGCAGTGGTTTTTTCAGCGTTGAAGAATGCATTCAAAGATACTATCCTTCCATTAGCTACGATAAAAACAAACTATTTACATATGTATTAACATTATACATTCAAAATTAAATCACTCCCCTCCTATAAATCATTTTTTGTTTGTAATCATTTCATAAATTTGTTGTAAATCCCTTTCATTCAACACCCTATAGGCCCGTTTGTTGATGTTGTGGTATAGTGATATGTTGCATCAGTTTCAGTGAAAAATTTAAAGCTTACCAGCAATTTGTGCGTAATGAGGGATAACAAATTTCTCGTGCTGAAGAATGATTATTATGGGTTGTTGGTTTGTTTGTACAAAGTTTGTGTTCTCATTTCTGTTTTTTGCACATTGTTGTAACTGGATGACGATAATGGCCGCCATTGTGTTGCAAGGATATAAAAGACAAAGTATGGTCTTTATGGTCGAAATTTTCACCGACTGAAGAAAATGGTTGCGACCGACTTCGAGCGACGACGACGGCAACGAACGGTTTCTTTATGTTGTTGTAGAAAGATAAGAAAAATAAAAAATATAACCACAAAAATGCCTTCCATCATATTGTTTGATTCTCCTATATAAAGCATCAGTTTCCAGATACAGCTTTGGTATCAGCATCAGCATCGCACCCTCACCCATCAACATCTCTCCATCATCAGATTTAAGCAATAATGGAAAGCACCCGTGACTAATATTGTAAAATAAAGAAAATCTCTGCACAATAATATTTTCCAGTAATGATGGTTTAACCAACTCTGACGAAGGCGCTGAGCAATGAGCGACTGCGACAGGGAACGTTGATGGGATGTTGGGTAATGGTGAAGAGCATAAAGCCTCCATCAAAAATAAAAGGGGAAACAAACTTTGTTGTTTTTTTTTTCGTTTTTGTGTTGTTTAAAGTGGATTCTTTTTTGGTGTATAGCTATATAATGATTGATAGAATAGGATGTTTCCCCCCTCTGTACTCTTGCAGACGTGAAAAACAAATTATGGATAAGGAGATAAGAAAGATAAGAAATGGTTGTTATTTGTGGTTGTGAATCATCATCGTTTAAAAAAAGAGTATCGAAAAAACGTTAAGTGGTTTTCCTTTCTTTTTATAAAAAGCTTGACTCAATAGTGATTCCATACCCATATTCAAAATTGATCATAATGTGTTTTAAACTTTCTATAAACTATGTTAGTTTTTCGTATGGTTAAATCTTAATACCCAATATTAAAGTTATCAAAAAGTTGGGTGAAACATTAAAAAACATTTTTACAACAGTAAAACGTAATGCATTTGAACAAGAAATTGTACTAATTCCTTAAAAAATAAATTCGAAGAAAATTCCTCCTCTTTTGTTTTTTTAAATTCTTTTAAGTAGGGCTAGGAACTAAACGAGACCAATCAAGTCCTTTTGCAACTATGAAGAGACGATGCTAGTTTTTGAGACGAGACTGTATATTTTGCACAGACATTTTTTCAGGAGTCTCTTCGGATTCAACGTGTTTTTCGGGTTTTATATTCTTTTTAAAAAGAATAAAACAACTGCAAAAATGTGCTACGCTTCTTCATTTCGTGAAGTAAAACAAAACTATATAAATACAAAGGAGCAAAAGCTTTTGAACGGATTATATTTGTTTAAGTTTTACTTTCTTATTATTAAAATAATAATCATACGTTTTGTTATAATTTACAGGCAATAAAGGGGTTATAAATACCCTTTATATGTTTATATTTAAACACAGTGCGAGCGTTAGGAAAATAGGGAAGAATTTAAGAGAAGATACCCGTGCACATTGGTCTTAAAGTTCTGAATGGGAGGGAAAACAAAGTTGGCCAAAGCATTCAACATTCTCGATGTGCGATTTAGGAAAGAATCTCTATACTAGACAGTGCGGGAGATTTAAACTTGTTTTAGGAGCACCTGCACAGATATGCGAATTATATTCAAGCTTTGGATGGATGAAGGCTTTGTAAATTACAGCTAGATCAGAAGGGGTGAAAAATGTCATGCACCATATCAAATATATGATAATTCCATAAAAGGTGATTCGTGATACACATACCGAGTACCTACTGACAGTTGATTAGTTTCCTGGATGCAAGTGCCACTCATAGATAGCGGTATCGGGGGTATGTACCCTTCAACGACAGAACACAGCAATAAGTTTTCAAAGCTTAAAACTCTACACGGTTTTTGATTCCCCATTGAACAATGCTGTAAAGATCAGAATTTAATGAGCTTTCATACGCTGCCGTTCAAGTTTCATATCCAAAGGACAAGAATATGAATCTATAAACGAATATGAAAAGCTGAGTGTAGTGTCGTCGGCGAAACAGTTTAATGGATAAGAAGTGGCAGACAAAAGATCATTTATGAATATAAGGAAAAGAGTCAGAGACAAAACGGAGCCGTGAGGGACACCAGCATTTATTTTGTGAATTTTAGACTTGAAACTATTCAATACAACTTTTATTCAACGGTCAAAGGTAATTTCTAATCCAACGAAGAATATATTCGGCAATACTAAAAGCACGCATTTTCGATAAGAGAGCTTGGTGCTAAACTCTATCAAATGCCTTTGAAATATCAAGTGCAATAATCTTACTTTCTCCAAAACGATGTATAGATTTGTTGGACCTATTGCTACGAAAGCCATACTGTCGGTCAAAAAGAAGCTTCCGTTCTTCAAATTATCAGCATTTCCGTGGCCATGACATGAAAGAAGAGACGGGAGTGCTATTGGACGATAGTTGGAGATAGAGGAGGATTCGCGTTTTTTAGGCTGTACAAATGCTATTTTCAATCATGTCAGAAAGAGACCTGTAGAGTATGAAAGATGAAAAGTTTACGCAGTGGTTTTGCCAGCGTTGAAGAACGCCACTTCAGAACAATTGGGGAGATACTATCTGGCCCAGCGGATTTGTAAATCTCTAAAGAAGATTGGTCCCATAGAATCGTTTACGTTCTCCAGAACAGCTGGACTCATGACATTTTCCGATAGTATCAAATTAACAGCAAAATTTGCTGCAAGCAAATTTGATTTTATGCCTTCATTTCTGATCATGCAATAATTTGTTTCGTCAAATATGACCATTACTGGTTTTATTAGCTTGTTTGAACTTATTATGGTTTTCCTCAGTTGGATTGGCTTTATAACAACGGAAACTAATATCTCTGATCCTGATAACTTCTTTACAGCTCCAATCAAACCATGAGTTTTTTTGGGTTTGATAGATTTCACCCTATTCGGGATAAAATTTCTCATTCCATAAAGAATTAAATTTGTAATCATATCTGTGCATGAATCAACGCCACTATCGAGGAATCATAGTGATCAGTTGAAGTTCCTGAACAATTCATTGAGACAGCCCCAGTTGGCATTTTTATATTGCCAAACGGTTCTCATACGAGTTTTTTCTTTAACTGAGTTTTTTAGACATGCAAGGACAACAGCACTCTGGAAAAATTATCTGGGCACCTGCGATTCGGACCGCCAAATAAACTTATTTGTGAGAATTCATACATATGCACATACAATATGTTGAATTTAAGATTTAATAATTATTTGCTTAGGTACTTACTTAGACATGAAGTCATGAATTTTATGAACTGTCTTTCTTAGAGACTAGGAAGTTTTGTTTTTGTAATAATAAGGTCCACAGGACATATTCCAAGACATTTAAAATTTGAATGAGTGAGCCTTTATTTTAAGAATAATATAAATCAATTTATTAGAATAGACAAAGGTGAGACACTACCACTAAAACAGTGAGATTGAGACGAGACTCAACTATTCACGATTAAGCCAAAAAACGAGATTAAACTGAAATATATCGATTTTAAAGAGACTGAGACTATCAAAATCCTCGTCTCTTTTAGTTAATAGCCTAAAGTTATGTAATCACATGAAAGAAATTCCTTAGAATTTCCAGTTCTCCCTTTTTTTGTAAGTAGTTTTTAGATGAATCATTCTTATGAGAAGATTATAATTCTTGACCCATACTAATTTTTCAGACCTGCTTAAAATACGAGTATATATACCAGCTTGATATTTTAAGACATCTCTTAATATTGCAAGACATTTCCTTATATATTTTAAAATCTTCTCAGAAAAATTTAAGACCTCCCCTTTATATTACAAGACCTTCCGTGATATTCCAAGACCTCCCTTAAATTTCAAAGCTTTTCTTGACATTTTAATAATTTCCCTTCAATTTCGCTTGATATTTTCAGCTATTCCCTGAAATCTCTAAGCTTCCCTCGATATTTTAAGACCTCCATCGATAGTTTAAGACATTTTTTGATATTTCAAGATTTTCCCTGTAATCTCCAGAACTTTATAGAAATTTCCAGACGCCCCTTGGTAATTTATGACGTGCCTTGATTTCTAGAGACTTTTTCGATATCTTTAGGTTAACCTTCAAATTTCAAGGCTCCCTTACCACTTCTTGTTATGGAAGTGATGGAATACGCTAAAACACTCTTCAGTGTTTAATATACCCTAAACATAATTTTTAACTGGCTTCAATCAGTAAATGGATAGTTTGATAAAACCACAAGCCAAAAATCCACAAACCAAAGGATTTCATAAACATCCAAAACTGAATAGAAAATCGTTTGAACTTATTAGCTCTCAAATCAAAAGATTTTAGACTCCCAAATGTCCAAAAAAGATTGTTTTTGAAAAAAATTAAACTGTTGTGATAATTTTAAACAGAACTTGAAGCTTACGGAATTGACTTATTGGAAAAGAGGGCATTAATATTTGAGCTCAAAAGTCTTCGAGCTTGTATCCTTTTGGATGGTTAACCGCGTGAAATTCACCTTTCCGTTTTTATCGATGGTTGTTTGCCATCAGATGACTTAGACGGAATATCTTGGGATTTATTTATTTACTTCTGCCTTTAAAAAATTATTAATTTATGTCTCACATAAAAATGGTCATTGGTTTCACTTGTGATGCACTTAAAGATAGACCTAGAAATATGTGACTTTGAACTCGAATCGATATCTGTGTTCGAACTGAGTAGCTCTTCGGTCTTCTGAGACCGATAATAATTTTCCACAATATCTCTGGCACTATGTTACTATGTTTTGATCAACCTTAACACCTCATGATGGTAATGATTTAACCATTTTGCGGTTACAAAAGCAAAGGGCTGTAGTTTGATATCTGTCAGACTAAGTTGTTAAACCATAAAATGGAACACTTCATTTTTGATTCTGCCACAGCTATAAAACGCGCTTAATCGTCAAACTACGAGACTGAAAATATCTCAAGTGGAAGTGTTGCCAAAGACCCAGCTCACACCACAACTGAAGCCAGCTGACCATTCGTAGATACATCCAAAGGGTGCTTTAACAACAGGCAGAGGACGGCGATTTTTCGAACAAAATTTTCTTCAGCGACAAAGAACGTTTCTTACTCAGTGGGTATGTTAATAACCAACATTTTCGTATTGAGGGTTCTAGAAATCCTCAAGTAATTGAAGAGAGGCCATTACATATACAAAAAATCACTGTTTGGTGCGCCTCTTTGAAACGGATGTGTGATTGGACCTTAGTTCTTCGAACACGACGATGGGACGACTGTCACCGTCAACTCGGAGCGTTATGATAACGTGATAACGGATTTGCTATTGAAGAATACGACTTGGAGAGTATGTGGTTATAACAAACACACAACTCCAGCAATTATCACTTCATTGCACGAGATATTTTCTGGCCGCATAAATTCCCGTCGTTGCGATATTAACTGAACACCAAGGTCATACGATTTGACACCTTGTTTTTTCGGATAAACATTTAACTCTTAAGCACTTGAAAACTAACAGTCGTCAAGTTATGGCTGAGATACCGCCCAATATGGGGCGATGCTTGCAAGAATTCGTGTGATCGTAATTTCAATGATGTAGTGTTTCATACATAATGTCAACGTTCAAAAAAGAATTATTATGAAAATTATTGATATGTTATTTTATACGTGTTTTATTTACGTTTACTTTTGAAACCACAAAATGGATAATCCTGTATTGTTACTAATTGTTAAATGACTTATCATAGTCTTGTAAAATCTTTTCGTAAAATTTTCTGACATTTTAAAAATAAAATATATAAAAGCTTATTATGAATCGCTTTTAAAATGTTCCTAGGATGTAATTTTCTTATTCAAACATAATTAATAAGATAAATGAAGGTAATGAAATGCAGTTACGAACATTTAATAAACACATATTCATTATTAACAATTTCATAAAGCAAAGTCGAAAATTCCTACCAGCATAAAAAATTTAATTGTAAAACCTTTTACACAAAATAAATAGAACAGTGTAATTATAATTTCAAATCGAACCTAATTTTTCCCCTAGAGCTTAAATCTCTTACAAACAAAAAATAAAAACCTCGGCGGCATGAATGCGCCGACATTTATACCAAAAAAACATGATATCAAAATTCAAATGAAATTTAATTAGAATCTACTTAAATAAAATTTGAAGCAATCAATTTTGTGTTGAAAATTTAAACTATGCTAATTTAACCCTATGGGAATTTTTGATTTATGTTTAACTAAACAAAATAATTTTAAAAGAATTAAAATAACCAACAAAAATTAATAATAAAAATATGCGTACATATATCACACATACAAGTTTGTTGATTATATTTTATAATACCTCAGTAGACTGCTGAGGTTAGGGATTAAGTGGTTTGGTAAATTTTAAATTGTTTGATTATTTATTATTTTAATACACAACTATATTTATATGGTTATACTTGAAGAAACTCAATTTTGCAATCATCATAAATAAATTCTCTCTCTGTTGTTTATATTTAACTTCTATTTGTGTGTGAGTTTCTATTTAATTTTATAAAATTGATTAATATGCATTTACGTGATTGTTGTTTTATCATACTAAAAATTCTATTTCATTGAAATTTTTTTTCTGTTATTAGTCATTACCTGCTCGTATGCGTATATATAAAATTAAATAATTGAAATAAAGTAAATTTTTTCATATATGTACAAACATGGTTTTTATTTATACAATGGTGTATTTAACTAACCATGAAAACTAAATTTATGGCTGAAAAAGTAGATAATTGGAAAGCAGCTCAAATTCATATTTATTTTATTTTTAGAAATAAAATAAATTCTAGTAATAAAATATTATTGTTGTTCAAGTTTGCCTTTAGGAAATTATGAATTATTGGAGCTTGAGTTATAGGAGTTAATAAATTCATCCGAATTTAAAAAAATAACTATATTTTTTATTAGATTATTGTAAAAATAAAAGGATAAATAAAAGGTTGTAAAATTTAAACGATTTAAGATGAATTGCCAAACCTTACTATACGAAAATGTAATCAGAGTTTGACATTCTCAACTGTCAAATATAGACAGCAAACATAAAACACATAATTGCTGTTGGAAAAAGCTTAAATATTGTACTTAAGATAATACAATTAAATTTTTCGGTACGAAAGTATGTCTTTATCATTTGCAGTACAATTTATTCTTCTCTTATATTCATCAAATAATTTTTCTCAAACAAATTAACCAATAATAAAACCATCCCCCAATTTATACTGAATTCGATGTTCTGTTTCACTATTTTATAATATTTCTTAAAAATAATTACATGTGTTATTTTAAAAATGCTAAAAGAAGCTGTACAATTATATATTTTGCTTCCAAGATGAAACTTTCGATCTCTTTTGATGTAAAACCAATAAGCTTAATTAAACTTTTAAAAAATCACCTACCAGTAATAGTAACATTTTGTAACTTTGCATGTTAAAAAGTATAGACCTCAAAGAAATTCAGTACAAAGCTTCAAAAATCATGCTAAAATGTCTTATAAAGGGTGTTTAAATCTTAAAGGTCGTTGTTGAATCTGAACCACGTCTAAACGTCAAGTTTTGTACTATATTTCAGTATGGTAGAAGAATTGTATACAATGTCATATATTCGTAGGCCAAAAACATAGCTAACAATATTATTAAGAGCAACATTTAGCTTAAGTTTTCTCTCATATCTACAGTTACAATATAATTCAAAACCATATATTAAGATTGGTATTAACAAGTTGTGTTTATAAAATTAATAAGATAACAGATATTCGAATGATGGCTACTTCAAAAATCAATATTTGTTGGCTAATAGATCTTTCAAGGCAATGTGTAAGCTAAAGAAGGGAACCGGAATGATCCCATTCAATAGTATATAATTTTCCGATTCATAAGAAAGTGAGCTTGACTGAGGTGTCTAATTATAGAATATATTTTCCCAATGCTTCATATATATATATATATATATATATATATATATTATATATATATATATATTCAAGCTTACTTACTTAAGGTGGCGCTACAGTCCGCGGCGAACCTGCGCCTCAACCAACAAGCGTCTCCAACCAGCTCGGTCCCTAGCTAGCTGTCTCCAGTTTCGGACGGCAAGTTGGTTGAGGTCCTCTCCCACCTGGGTGCGCCACCTGAGTCGCGGTCTTCCTCTACTGCGCCGCCGTCCCTCGGGATTGGATTCGAAACCTTCCGGGCTGGAGCGTTGATGTCCATTCGCTCTTCATGACCTAGCCATCTAAGCCGTTGGACTTTAATTCTGCTAACTAGGTCAGTGTCGCTGTACAGCCCGTACAGCTCGTCGTTATATCTTCTCCTCCATTCTCCATCTTTGCGTACGGGACCAAAAATCACCCGAAGAATTTTTCTCTCGAAGCATCCCAAGACGCTCTCATCTTTCTTTGACAGGGTCCAGGCCTCAGCGCTATAAATGAGAACCGGGATGATGAGTGTCTTATAGATGGTGATTTTAGATGCTCGAGAGAGGACTTTACTTCTCAATTGCCTTCTAAGTCCAAAGAAGCAGCGATTTGCAAGAGTTATTCTTCGTTTAATTTCAGCGCTGGTGTCGTTGTCTGTATTAATTGCGGTGGCTAGGTAGACAAAGTCTTTAATTACCTCAAACTTATAGCTGTCCATGGTGACGTTTTGTCCAAGACGTCGTTGTTCAGTGTCCTTTTTTGATGACAGCATATTCTTGGTCTTGCTCCATTGACTACTAAACCTATATTCTTCGCTTCCGTCGCAATGCTCAAAACCGCTCCACTGACATCACGCTTTGATCTTCCAATTATGTCAATATCATCTGCGAATCCGAGTAATTGGATGGAATTTGGAAGATTATGCCTCTAGTGTTGACAGTTGAGTTTGGCACAATTCTTTCCAGAACGATGTTGAAGAAGTCGCATGACAGTGCATCGCCTTGTCTAAAACCTTTTTTTACATCAAATGCATTTCCGACCTTGATAGAGCAGCGTGCGTTCTCCATCGTCATTCTGCACAAACGGATAAGTTTGACAGGGATGTCAAGAACTAGACATTGCTCGGTAGAGCTCTTCCCTATAGATGCTGTCATACGCGGCTTTAAAATCGATAAAGAGATGGTGGGTATCGATTTGAAGTTCCTGGGTTTTTTCCAAGATCAGCCGTAGTGTGAATGTTTGGTTGATAGTGGACTTTCCTGGTCTACAGCCACACTGATAAGGACCTATCAGGTTGTTGACGAATGGCTTCTGACGTTCACATAATATAATGGCAGAGAGGATCTCTTATGCAATGTTAAGGAGACTGATGCCTCTGTAGTTGGCGCAGTTTATAGGGTCTCCTTTCTTATGTATCGGGCATACTATGCTGAGATTCCACTCATCGGGCATGCTTTCTTCCGACTATATTTTGCAGATGAGTTGGTGCATGCTCCGTACAATATTCAAGCAGATTTTGCAAAAAGGTTTTAATAAATAGATAGAAGGAAACAAGCTCTTAAAGAAGTTTCAAGCAGGCTTTAGGACAGGTTATTCAATGGTTGACTTGATTGTCAGCTTTAGAGCTTGATGGTGAATAACTCCTAAACGAAAAGGAGGCCGAAATTCGGCAAAAAAAATGGTTCTATAATCGAGAGGTCATTAAAGTTATGACGTAATTCAAATACCTTGGAGTTCACTTAGACACAAATTTGAGCATGGAAACTCATCTAAGAGAGAAACTGGTTAGGGCTAGAAGTGCAATTAGTGCAACTTGGAATAGAAGTTTTTTGCAAAAGTTTAGCACATAGCAACAAGTTCAAGACATTTGAAGTCTGTCATATTTTACGCGGCACAAACTTGAGGAACGAATGTTTAGACTGCCACCAAATACACCTAAATATATTATTATATTGGAATCAGGATTATCACCTATGTTCATACGAACCCTAAAAATGCAAGTCGATTACATCTTGAGAGTTATGAAGATGAGCAATAATAGGCTTCCGAAGATAGCAGCGCTTCAATTACTACGAACCAAAACAAGTTGGTGTGCTTATTGGATAAATTTGACAAGAGAATGTGGAATTGAATTAAACCTTCTGTGTAATAATCAGGATGATTTAAAAGCTTCTTTATACCAGCTCATTTCCGTAGTTAACATAAAACACCATGGGATTTATGCACAGGTATCTCTACTGGTTACTAAATCACAACTTGGAAGAGAGGAATTATTTTAGGGACGATAATCGCATATAAAAGCTGAATTTTATGCCTCATACAAATACCAATTATATGCTCATTGTTCAATTTAAAGGAAAGGGAAGATGTTTTAAACTTTGTTGGAAGATGTTGAGTTCTTAAAGAAATAAGAAGGAATACAAAATCAAGTTCTACTCTTGCTTGACAATATGAAAGTAAACGAAATTATACCTTCTTTATAGAAATCAACGTTATCAAAATAAATCCCAATGTTATTTAATCTAAAATCTAAATCTTAAATAAATAAATTGGGTGGCGCACCATTCCGTTGAGAACTAGGGCCTAGTGACTAACAATTCTCAACCATTTTTGTCAGCGAGTACTGTTGTCATGGATGGAAGGGACCTACAGTTTTAAGCCAAATTCGAACGGCTAATTTCTGAAAGCACATTTCATGACAAGAATTACTCTTGGAAAATTTGTCAATTCCTCGTAATAGGCAATACCCTCGAAAAAACTTTAGATGGCATAGGCATTGAACGAACCCAAAACCTCTGGCATGACAGTGCAACGGGTACTACTGGTGCAAAATACTTGGTTAACAATAAAGTACGAAGGGCACCATTAGCTCTGCCTATAATTCCATTGATATAGTTGTCCCATATTACAGAGTAAAAGTTAACGCCGAGAATTTTAACAGTTTTTTATATTAAATGTAGGCATTACTTAAGGAAATGAAGGGAAAGTAAGAGATCAAGAATCTTTTTGGAAATCACTATGCATTTTGATTTTTATTATTCAAGAAAAGAACATTTAAGTTAGACTAGTTTGAAATTTTTTGAAGGTCTTCTTTGATATTAGAGGCACCATGCTCAATGAGACCAAGCGGACAAATGAAGTAAAGTTGAAAGTCGTCGGCATACAGTAGAAAGGAACAATTTTTGATCAAACTTGAAAGCTCGTTAACATAGATACAGAATAATAGAGGACCCAATATTGACCCTTGAGGAACACGCTAGAGACTTAAGAATAATTTAACTGACAACTTTTTTAACCCAACACAAAAACCAATAAACTTTTACGCATGACAAATCGACAGACGGGATCGGAAGTTATTAAAGTAGGTCGCATCCCAGCCTCTTTTTCAAATAAGAATATACAAGCTTAGCGGAACTTGCAGACAAATTAAACTGCTGCAAAAGTTTTTTACGCACGTTGACATGGTTGCCAGTGTCAAAAGCTATAGAAAAATCAAATAAGACTAAGAAAGTCCTTATACAGCACTTGTCTTATGTCTTCAGTCACGCAAAGGCGTGCTCTTGAACTGCTGTGCTTCTTTCGGAAGCCAGATTGCAAAGACTCTAGACAAATATGGTAGAATTGAGATAGGCCTTTATTCAGTTCCTTAAGTAAATTTAGGACGTGGTATTTTTTCTGTCTTCCATAGGTCCGGATAAACGGCATACATCAAAATAGTATAAAATGCATAAATGTAATGTATGGTAGCAAAATTGGCAAAATTATTTTGAAAAATCTAGGGTTAATATGTTCCGAGCGACGGAACTTCACATCACAGAAAGCAGACTTTCAATACCATCAGCAGCATTCACAGAACGAAAACGGAAACTAAGGTTCTCTTAATGTTCAATAAACGAAATATTTTCCTATGAACCCAGCACGGGCGTGGTTCACAGATTAAACTGAGGGAACGCATCCTATCGAACAATATATTGGTAATCAATAAGTTAATTTAATAAGTTCCAGTTGAAATCTCAACATAAAACTATATTAGGGTATCACATCGAGATGTCTTCCATAATTGGAAATAAAAGTGAAAAGTCTATTTTCCTATCTGGTTATTGATAAAAACAATGCAAAAAACGCTTGCATGTACAAGCTAACAAGGTGCAATTGAATTAAGAACTGAAGCGTCTTGATTATTTCAAGCTTTGTCAATGGTCTGAATGGTGGCAAGAAATGGCGACAGTGATCATTTTCGAAGAAAGTCATTTTCAGTGATGAGGCACATTCTCACGTCAGTGGATTCCTTAATAAGCACAATTGCCGCATTTGACTGTCGAAAAACCAATTCACCAATAAAGAGTGATTGCATGGTGCGGTTTAAGGGCTTAGGGTATCATCAAGCCGTATTTTTCCAAAATGAGGTCGCTCTGGCAGTTATTGTGAATTATGTTCGCTATCGTGAGATGATGAAGAACTTCTTATGACCCGAGTTGGAAGATATGAATGTAGACGATATTTGGTTTCAAAATGACGGTGCCTCTTGCCAAGATCATGTGATTTGATACCGTTGGACTCTTTATTCGGGGTTATTTGAAATAAAAGGTGTACGTTGATAAGCCAGCAACAAACTACGGCTCATAACCTCAATGATGCCTGAGAGTCATCGAAAATTTGGACGATCGGATGGAGGTGTGAAATAAACCTATACTATCATAATAAGAAGAAATTTCGATCATTGCTTCTGATTTAACTAAAAAACCATTGCACTTTTCTAAAGTGTGAAGGGCAAAAGAATATATGCTGAAATGGAAGCCAGTAGGTACTTTATCATAAACCAGACGTTAATATTGCAAGAAACAATAGGTTGATCAAGCACTACACTTTCCGATATTTAGAATGCTGAGTTGTAAAATGTAGTATATTGAAGAATTTTTGTTTAAAATTTAGCTGACTTAAAAAAAAACACAAGTACGAGTAGTTTGAGTCTTAAAACAAGACTAATACGTGAATAGAATGCACGTGTTGTTACATTTAGGACTATAACCACGTTTTTTAAACTTTTTTTTGTCTATGAAAAAAAGCTTTTCAACTTGACTTTTTAATATTTCTGCATGAAACTCACCCAAAACCACATAAGAGTATTATTTAATTTTGGCTTTTAAAAAGGATGTTTTTAGAAAAGTGCTGAAATATTGAAATGCTTTCATATTCAGAGAGTAGTCCAAATTAATAATTACTATGCCTAGATGGACAACAGTGTCCTCAATAAAACTAATAACTAAAATTTTGACTTAAAAAGCTTGAAATAGTAGGTAAATATACAGTTAGGATGAATAACATTTAATTTATTATAACTTTATCAGCCTCCCTTACAATATATTGAAGAACATTTTTAAGCGGTTTGGGAGTGTGGTTCGCAAAATAACGACTATGGTATCAGCTGTTTATTGTGGAGGGCAATGACCGAAATCTTATTCCCAGCATCATATTCGATGATGTTAGAACTCCATAATCCATTTTAAACTGTCACTTCTGTCAAACTTTCTGCATTGTGTTTGCTTCAATTCGGCCAAAACTCGCTGTTTGGACTAAACAATACTTACTTTAGAAATATCCCCCAATGTCGTTTTGAACTAAATGTTTTTTAGAGCAGTTTTACTGACTTTCTGTCATGATTTTAATTGGGAAACAAGTGGCAGTATAGGCAAATAACCTTTGTATATAAAGGGTGATTTTTAGCTATTATCTTTTTGGCAACACCGGTTTAAACAGCTAACGTTGACCATCAATTATCGGTTAATAACCAGAATTATCTATTTTAGAGTGAATATCAGCCAGAAGCATTGCAAGAGCTACCAATGCATCCAGAATAAGTCACAGATTGGTGCGGTTTATGGACTGGGTGCGGCCATTGGACCGTACTCCTTAAAAGACGATGTAACTGTGAATACTGAGCGCTACCATGAGATGATATCCAACTTTTTTTTGTCCAAAATGCAAGAGCTTGACTTGCACGACATGTGGTTTCAACAAGACGGGGCAACATGGCACAGCACGCGCAACAATGAACTTATTGAGAGGCAAGTTCGGCGAACATTTTATTTCACGTTCGGGACCGTTCAATTGGCCTTTAGACTATTTTTGTGGGGCTTTGTTAAACTTCATGTCTATACAGACAAGCTCGCTTCCATTGACGCATTGGAAGACAACATTGAAGCATTTATTCGTGAGATACCGGCCCAAAATGTTGGAAAGAGTATGCCCAAATTGGACTAAGCGGATGGACCATTTGAGGCGTAGTAAAGGTCAATATCTGCATGAAATAATCTTCAATTATTAAATCATATGGACCGTAATGTCGATTTCAATTCAGACAATTTTTTAAACTTCCCTATAGCTTTTAAGAATTCACCCTTTAGTTGTGTACTAAGTGCATTTATCTATTTTCCCCACAACCTTGCTAATATCTAATATATAAGGTTAATTTCTTCTTAGCTTTCTATTTTTATATTATAGTACACCATTTTCAAAACGTTTTTAACCATTATTGGGACAAAATAAAATAACCTAAGCAATCCTTGACCCAGTCCATATATTATATTCCTTTCAATTATACTCCCATCAAAATAATATGCATTGTAAATATTTAAGTTGACGTATTCTGACATAAGTCTTTTGTCTTTGACATACATAAGGCTTTTGATATAAATTACAAACTTTTTTCTATTTATTTTTTGAATGGCTTGTTTTAGAAATGGTTTTTGGAAGTTCTTAAAATCCACCTTGTTAGTCCAAAACTCATTTATAAATCATACACAAAGAAGACACTTGTAACTTAGACTTTGTCATATGGTTTTTTAAGAATATGGACCATGGTAAGAGAACACCAATTTAGAATTAGAGTCAACAGCACGTAAAAAAGAATTCTGAGCTTTGGACAGTTCACATATGTATTAGAGCGAATAACAACTGTCTCAAAAGTTAGCAAAAATACATAAATTGAAGGATATAAGCAAATAATCATACTCGTTCTCGTGCATGTACATTTTTCTCTTTTAATTAAACATTTCAAAGTTAGTTTAACATTTAAACCAATTAAAACTAACAGGCATAGTTACATGCAAATGTAAGCTTTATCTTTACACAATTTAAGAAAATAATATTTTGTAAATATTGTTACTTCTCGTGCAACTAACAATGAATTTACAGAGTAAACAAAAAATTACACAATAGAAAGACTCTAGGTCTAGGTAACCTATAGTAGTTAACATGATGTCTTCTTTTTGAAAGGAAGTAGGAAATATCTAAAAGCATTATGAATCTACATGAAGGTATGCAAGTTTTCCGTGCAGTACATATATGCATAATTCCATGATTTTTCTGCATTGTTGTGAAATATATTCCACAATACCTGTCCTGTACCTTGACTACATTCTACAGATAGTTTCATTGTATTTTTCTTTTTTTCTAGACCCAAACAATGAACGGAAACAAATTTCTATTCATTACTTCAAGGATATGCCAACTTTATTGAGGCAGATTACTCTCGTATAGGTCGTAGGTTTTATATCTGTCGATTTTATGTTTTGTTATATTTTCTATCCAGTATTTTTTTTTCATTTAAAGAGATAATAAATCGCTTTCAATAGTTTTGCATTAACATTAACACTAACTTCCATTTGATCTTTCTATACATGTATCTCTTTTCATCAATTCAAAATGATGCTTTTCAATATGCGTTTACGGCTTACATGCATTCATATGGATATCCTTGTATTTGTATAGTGTTTTACGATTTACCTCAGTGAAAATAATCAGGATAATAGCTTTTGCTGTTGTTTGGTATTAAAATAGTTTTCCACTTTTATGTTGAAATTTTGTATGAGAGACTGATGGATGTGAAAGGTTTATTGTAGATTGTCGAGTGGTTTTTATAGCACGTAGTTGGTTTTTGAAACTTAATAATTTAGAAGATTGAATATAGTTTTTATTGTTTTAAGAGACAATGTACATATAAAGTATGTTTTTCAAAGTAGTTGATAGGTGAAAAATGTTTTTTTGGAAAAATACAAACATTCTTCATTTAAAGTGTAAAAACATGATTGCGTGTGAAGGTGCAATGTCAGTGAAACAACAGTTTAATGAAAGTGTTAAAATTATCACTGAAATTCAAGCGTCTGTAGTGAAACGGTACAAATTAGTCAATTAAATGTTGCTCTAAAGAATTCGGCATCGCTCCGACCACATTATGGCACATTTTGTGTAAGGATGATTGTTTACACCCAAATATTTATAATCAAACTGACCTTGAAGACGATGGACCATATTTGATGCAAACGTACGTTCTAGAAGATTCGTGAAGGTAATAAAATTCATGATAAAATCATCTCCAGTAAATAAGCTCATTAAGTTCGTCAATATGCAAAATATACATTATTGGTCGGGTTTGAAATCTGCATTTGTTTAATGAATCACCACTTTAACCACAACGAAAAAATAACTGTTAAGTGGGGTTTCCATGCCGGCCCACAGTGTTATTGGGTCATATTTTGTTTGTTAATGGTAAGTATTGTTGTTAACGGACAGCGTTATCGCGATGTGATAACCGATTATATTGTTGTCCAAATTGGAATATTTGGACTTGGACAGTAAGTGGTTTCAACGGAATGGTGCCACAAGCAAAACAGCTTACTTGGCCAACGATTTATTGACTAGTAAGTTAGAGAAGTATGTGCTATGCATAAAGAAATAAGCGAAAGAAATTCGACGCCTCTTTCGTGGGACACTACTTCATATCAAATAATTGCAATTTATTTATAATTAAATAAATTATAAAAAAGTCGGTGCATTTTGTAGAGAACCAAGGTCTAATGATTAACCACTCTGAACTATTCCTGAGAAAGATCTATGTCAACGAAATCCTTTTGTGAGAAAGCACTTTTCATGACAAGAATTTCTCTAAGGGACTTGTCAATTTCTAGCAAAAGGTGAACAAAAATTTAAGTGGAAAAGGCAAGGATTAAACCTAAGCCCTCATGACCAGTCCTACACATTATTCATCAAAAATATATTTCTTAATAATAATAAAACCAAAATATTGAAGTTCAATTATATTAATATGTTTACCTACTACTAGTAAAAGATCTGAGGTCTAAATCTTTAAAATATTGTGTAATAATAGAATTAAGTGTCTTCATCATTTTCGATGCACAATATTTTTTTTAGCAATTAAGTCTTTTGTCGTTAGTCTTTCTATATTTTAATAGTTCCTAAAAATGCTATAAAATAGCAAAATTGTTTTATAGACACTTCTTTGATTCTTTGAATGATGATTTCGCCTGGAAAAAAATAGTTAAATCAAGCTACTTTAACTGTTATTCATCGCAAGTATCAATTTTTTTTGTTCGTATACAAGCGTTTTAAGTTTGTTTAGAAGTTTGTCAGACGTTTTATATTGAGTACTAAACAACTTTTTAAAAGTCATCTATAATTGTAATAAATATGGGTAGTGGATTACAACATACACCCTTTGAACTTGAAGTGATGAAAAAACTAAGACAAGCTTTAAAAACTATAGTTGAAATTGCAAAAAGCTTAGGTTGTTCGAAGAAAATAGTATTTGAAACTTTACATTCACGATTAAAGAGGAACCAAGATTCAGAAAAGATACATTTTTTCACGTTTCGGTACACTATTGGTAAAAATATGTAAGAAGAAACCATTTCCTTCTTTAAGAAAACTCAAAATTGAATCAAACAAATCGGTGACAGCTAGAACAATAAGAAATCAACTTAACAAAAACAATTCTTTTGGTAGAAGTCTACGAAAAGTGCCAATTTTAAATCAAGAAAAACATTATACAAAGGCAAGAAGCCCCCCACAAAATTGACTAACAAATACTTATAATAAAACAAAATTAATGTTTTGAGGACTAATATATCGTTAAGCGAAGGATCGAAGATTGTAAAACCAAAAAGAAAGACGAGTAGTGCTCGAAAATTCGGAATGGTACTCCATACCCGAGGAGACATGTGCTAACTTTGTGAATTCAATGAGGCGAACAGTGGAGGCAGTTATTAATAATAAGAGTGCCAGTATACAAAATGATGTTCAAATGGTAGACATGTGCATTCAAGAGGACACAAACGTCAACAGGTTTTTCTCAAAACCAATCTCTATCTATCAACTCCTACTCTCACCTCCCCGTGGTGAACATCGGGTGCCTAGTACCTCAACTGGAGATTGGGTTCCAACCCCAGTGGAAAGTTGTTGGGGGCAGCAAACGAGAGAGGTGGGGAGAGGTGTTTCCACTAAGGTACCTCTCCTTATCCAGACGGCAGCGGACGAATTCTCGAGATAGAATCAACGGTGGCGTCTACAGTTCCAGTAAGGTTGAACTACTTAGTGAACACCTTAGAGGGGTTCTTCGACTTTTTCGGAGCCCAGGCCTGTAAGGAGCGGTTTTATCCGGCTCCCCATCCTTGGAGTTATACTTAGGATCTGGCCCTCCAGGTTGGAGGTTGTGCATCGGGGTGACTTCCTGGCCACGTAAAAGCTTTCAAAGTTGCGAAGCACCAACAAGCCTCGGATACGGACGGATTTACTGTTGACAACCAACGCAAACGAATAAAGGACAACGAACTTCGGATATGCACGTGGAATGTTAGGTCCCTTAACAGACCACGTGTGGCCGAAGAATTAGCGGAGGCCCTAGAACGATATAAAGCAGATATCATCGCCATCCAGGAAATACGATGAGATGGGCCGGGCAAAAAGAGGATGAAAAACTGCGATATTTACTATGGTGACTGCTACCACAAAAACCAACAGCGCTTTTTTGGATGCGGCTTCGTCATTGGAGCCAGACTTAGGCAAGAAGTCTTGAGCTATAGGTGCATCAATGAGCGCCTCATGACCATACGCATCAAGGCTAAATTCGGCAACATTAGCCTGATATGCGCGCACGCCCCCACAGAAGAGAAGAGAAAGATGACAACACCAAATATATGTTCTTCGAGCTCCTAGACAAAACATATGAGCAGTGCCCTAGCTACGATATTAAAATGGTCCTGGGCGATTTTAATGCCAAGCTAGGAAAAGAAGACATCTTTGGTGGAATAATCGGGAAGAACACCCTGCACGACAACAATTCCGACAATGGATT